>NW_022103951.1:17591514-17606860 GCF_000313985.2 Echinops telfairi
AGAATGATGAGGGCAACAAATGTACAAATGTGCTTGACACAATGGATGGATGGATGGATGGTGATATGAGTTGTACGAGCCCCCAGTAAAATGATTTTAAAAAACCACATGTAAACATATTTCTGGGATTCTTTGCCTTCTGGCAAAACCCATCTGACATCAGTAATGCTATCCCTTTTTCCACATCCTCTTCTGAGTCTGACCTGAACCTCTGGAGGCGTCCCTCATCTATGTACTGCGGCAACCATTGTTGGATGGTACTCAGCAAAATTTGATTTACATGAGATATCAAAAATTTTTCTAAGTCACAGCCATCAAGTCAATGCTGACTCAGAGGAAACCTCTGTAGGTTTCTGAGACTGGAATTGTTTACTGGTGCACAAAGGCCAGTCTTTCACAGAGCTGTTGGTGGTTTTGAACTGCCAACCATGTGGATCTCAGCCCAACTCATAACCACTACATCACTAGGGATCCACAATATTAATGATATTGTTCTACAATTGGAGCATTCTGTTGGATCCCCTTTCCTTTAAATGTGTACAAATAAGAACAAACCAATATATCTTGCAAGAAATACAACTGCTCCTTAGAGACAAGAATTGGCAAGACTTTGTCTCATGTACTTGGGACATGTGGTCAGCAGTGACCAGTCCCTGGAGAAGGACATCATATCATGTTAGGTAAAGTAGAGGGGCAACGAAGGAGAGGAAGGCCCTCAAGGAGATGGATGGACACCGTGGCTGTAACCATGGGCTCAGGCACAGGAACAATTTTGAGGACGGTGCAGGACTGGGTGGTGTTTCGTTGTTGTGCATGGGGTCACTAGGAATGGGAACCAACTTGAGGGCACCTCAGAACAACTTCCAGTCTGTGTGGACAAGGGCTCTGGTCCATTGGGCTTGCAACTAAGCTCCCAGTATTCAGGGTTGGGACTCCCTAGCATCACCAGAGATCCTCACCAGGTATTTCGATAATGAACTAAAGCAATGTGGATGGCAAACGTCTACAAGTGAGACATGAAATGGTGCTAAGTCAAAGGTAGGTGAGGATGCTTCCTAAGGGAATATACCAAACATACCTCTGACAGACAGTTAGCAAATGAGGGGCCTCAACTCTAGGGATCAAGTGTTTGCGAGAGCATGTACTTTAATAAGAGCATTCTGACAACCATGGAGAGGGGGGAAAGCTTGGTTCACAAGTTGGTAGGCTATTGCATCAAGGAAGTATGTTTCCTTTAAACTCAAGCACTTTAAACTTAAGAACTCAACTCAGTCTAGCTCAGCGATTCTTGAGCACGCATAGCTGAGCAACCCAAGAACAACTACCGCATCTGGCATCACTTTATTCAAGACTCACGTGATGTCAAGTGATCCCTTTTCTCTCTGTCTCCATGTCTTGGTATTGCTTCCTTAGTTGTCGTCACAATGCTCAGACGGCAAGCAGGTCAAAGGAGTACCGCTCTCAAAGAAGTCTCGGTGGCTTCTTCATGACTTTTCATTGCCTCTAATCCATTCATCACTGATGAAGACCAAGGACGACAGCCTTTAGTATGGATTGCCACTCCATGTAAATGAAACCAGAATCCTCACAGAGGGTAGTATCGTGATGAACGTAGAGAAGACGGACGTGATCGAGGAGTTCATCTTCCACGGATCCACATCAGTGTTCATGGAAGCAGCAGACGAGAAAGCACACGAAGGGTTTCATTGGGCTAATCTGCTGCACACGAACTCTTTCAAATGTTGAAGAGCGAGGGTGTTCTTTTGAGGACTAGGGTGTACCTGATCCAAACCACAAAATTTGGACATTGATTAAGGAAGACCAAAGAAGAACAGAGAGGCTTGCATTGTGGTGCTGGTGAAGAATATTGAAAGTATCCCACACTGCTGAAAGAACAGGGAGATCGGTCTTGCAAGAAGTACAGCCAGAAAGGTCCTTCAAAGCGAAGGTGTGGAGACGTCACCTCGTGCGCTATGGAGACGTTATCAGGAGAGACCAGTCCCTGGAAAAGGACAGCATGCTCAGTCAAGTAGAAAAGGAGAAAGACCCTTGACAAAAGGGATTGAGACCGTGGCTGAAATCATGGGCCCAAACAGAGCCACACTTGTGAGGATGGTGCAGGCCCAGGCAGCGTTTCCTTCTGGTCTCCATTGGGTCACTATGAGTCAGAGCCAACTTGACAGCACCTGACAACAGTGGAGTCACACATGCATTGCTCACCGTCACAAACAACCCCAGTGTTCTGGAGAATGGAATGATTGACTGACTTAGACTAGGATTCATACTTCGCCCTTTAGCTAAGCATTAGGGAGCAGTTTATTCTCTAAAGGGAAATTGCGGCCTAGCCGTTAAAATAAGGAGGAAATGGTGGCTTCTAATGGTGAACAGATGACAATGACAAAGGATGAATTAGGGCTCAACCCTTGGTAATTCTCAGGATGGAAGAGGGAGGAGAGAAATAAGTTGCATCCCGGAGATGGTATCGGGTGATACACCTTGCTCCAAGTGGGGAAAGCAGGGGTGCCGAAGCTTGAATAGAATTCGGAGATGGTGAACTTCCGTGAGGAGAACTTAGCGATGTCATTAACAAAAATGCAGGATGAAGTCAGAGGAACAGATTAGGAGAAGAGGAAAAAGTTCTTGTTTTCTCATCCTTGTTTTTATTAATAAAATTGTTTCCAGCTTCTCAGAACTCAATCGCAATTGAGTCCGGCAAGAAGCAGAGGGGAAATTCTTCCACTAGCCACTTATTCTCCGAAGACTTGCCCTTGCAGTCATTAAGCGTTTTCTCTCTGAGCCCACGTGTGAGAGAATCCAACTGAAATTTTGTTTTTCCCAATACTTTCGGTTTCCTTTGGTTGGGCTTACCAGCAGCTACAGAATAGAAAGCCAGTGGTGCTGGGTGAAGACTTCTCTCATAGAACATTTCCACATGTGTGAGTCAAGGTTGGGAGGCCTTCTTCTAGCGCAGTGATTCTCACCCTGCCTCATGCCACGACCCTTTCATACAGTTCCTCATGTGGTGGTGACCCCCCAAGCAGAACACTATTTTCGGTGCTACTTCATCACTGTCATTTTGCTACTGTGATGAGTCGGGCGACCCAAAGGGGTCACGACCCACACGTTGAGAACCGCTGTTCTAACGCATTGTAGGTCAGACGTAGAGAAGCATGTTAAGCTCATATTGTAAAACTCTAGTGATTATCTCATGGAATTAGGAAGCAAGAAATGAGTCACTGGCGAGGGAGAGATCAGGGTCCAGGGAAAGGAATTCAGGCAGCAGCGAATGTTAAAGGAGAGGGTGCAAGTGAAGGAGCCAACCTGGATTTTGTTGTTGTTATATTGAGGGGTTACTATGGGTCAGGTACTGTTTTGAGTTCTTAACATGTAAAAGCTCATTTAATAGTTCCCACAAGACTTTGTGGTGAGGACTGTGATTGGCCCTGATGCGGAGGTGGAGACCAAGAAAAAAAAATGTGTGCTGACATGGTAGTTAAAGTGCTTGACTGCTAATGGGAAGCCTGGCAGTCCAAACCTACGAGCCACTCAGTGGGGAAAAAATGTGGCTGTCTGTAAAGATCCCAGCCTTGGTGACGTTATGGGGCAGTTGTACTCTGGCCTATTGGGGTAGTCTGGGTACTTTAGAGAAACAAATCCACAGAAACTCATGTATAAGAGTTTTATATAAAGGTTAAGTGCGCATCAAGAAAACATCCCAACCCAGTGCTGCCCAAGCCCACAAGTCCAACATTAACCCATTAACCCATATGTCCAACACCAGTCCACAAAGTCCTCCTCCATCTCACAAAACAGACGGAATGATGCCGACTGCAGGAGGAAAGCCAAGTCAGTGAATGTGTAAGTATCTCAGCACTGGCAGGGTGCTCCAGCACCCAGGGCTGCCTCGGGGTAGGTCCATGTGGCTTCTCCTGAGGGATGTCTTGCAGGAAGTGAGTCTTGCCAGCTGAAGCAGGGAACTGGCTAAGGCAGCTGCACCCTGGTCCAACCATCAGAAATCAAGAGACCCGAGAACTAGAAAGGCGAGGCTCACTGAGCTATTTACCTCTCCACCCTTCAATTAACCCCACATGTGTTTATCGGCCAGGTTGGCACAATAAACTAACTACCTCACCTATTGGGTTGCTATGAGTCGGAATCAACTGAATGGCAGTGGGTTTGGTTTGGGGTTACCAACTACAGTTAGTAAGTGGTGGAGATGGCATTCAAACACTGGCAGCCTGGCTCAAATTTCTATCCTCTTAACAGACTGGCCAGATGTTTGAGAACGGCCCAGGACAATCATCACATACACCTGTTGTCTTGACGTAGTTCTGGGCTGTTGTTGTTAGGTGCCACTGAGTCAGCTCCAACCCATAGTGACCCTACGCACAACAGAATGAAACACAGTGTGTTCCTGCTCCCTCCCCATAATTCCTCCTGTGCCTGAGCCCATGGCTGCAGCTGCGAGGCCAATCCATCTCATCCAGGGCCTTCCTCTTTTTCACTGCCCCTCCACTCTACCAAGCGTGCTGACAGTATGTCCAAAGTCTGTCAGGTGAAGTCTTGCCAGGCTTGCCTTTAAGGCGCACTGTGGCCTTACTTATCCCAATGCAAATCGGTTTGTCCTTTTACCAGGGCATGGTGCTTTGAATATCCTTCTTCTCCAGCACCACAATTCTTCTATGCTCTTCCTTCTTCAGTGGTCAACGTTCACATGCAGATGAGGCAATGGAGAAGACCATGGCTCAGGTCAGGCACACCTTAATCCTTAAAGAAACATCCTTACTCTTCAGTACTCTAAAGAGGTCTTGGGCAGCAGATGGGCTTAATGCAATAGGTCCTCTGGCCTCTTCACTGCCGCTTCCATGCGTATTGGTTGTGGATGCGAGTAAGACAAAATCCATGACAAATTGAACCATTTCTCCGTTTATCATGATGCTACCTATTGGTCCAGTTGTAAGGATCTTGGTCTTCCTTACATGGACTTGTGAGCCAGACTGAAGGCTGCAAGCCTTGCTCTTCAGCAGCAAGTGCTTCAAGTCCTCCTCACACTGTCAACAAGCCACCTTGTGTCATCTGCGTACCACAGGTTGTTAATAAGCCTTTCTCTGATGCTGATGCCACACTCTTCTTTGCATAATCCCGCTTCTCTGACGATTTGCTCAGCATATAGGTTGAACAAATATGGTGCACATCTATCCTGATTTGAAACCATGCCATATGCCCTCATTTTGTCCACACACCTGCCGCTCGTACAAGTTCCAAGTGAGCACAATGAACTGTTCTGGACTACCAGTTCTTCTCGAGGCTATCCAAAGTTAACTATGGTCCTCACAGTCGAATGCCTTTGCACAGTCAATGAAACACAAGTCAACCTCTTTCTGGTCTTCTCTGCTTTGAGCCAAAATACATCTTACCTCAGCAATGATATGCCTTGTTCCACTTCCTCTTCTGAATCAGGCCTGAACGTCTGGCAGTTCTGTGTCAGAACGGTACTGTACTGCTGTCTTGTCTTAGCCACCAATATGAATTCCAAAAAGTACCCTTGTTTGGACAATACCGTATGGGCTCTTAACCACTATATTTTGCTTATTCAAAGCCAAGAAAATCTAATCTGAGCAACAGAAGCACACAAGGGATTGGGGTGTGACCCAAGCATAGGAGGAGTGGTATGACTATTTGGTAACCATCCAGTTTGGCTTTAGGCTAAATCTGGCAGTATGTGTCAGCATTGCGTTAGTTGGAGCCAACAAGTCACAGTATGTAGGGCTCTGCTTTGTGCTGCTGTAAAGTTGCTCAGGACCATATTGGACCTTTTCCCAAATGACATCACTCATGGCCCATTGACTGGCCCCTCCAGGTATCCCCGGATCTCCAGAATGAAGTACTGATAAGCCTGTTGGAGACTGACCCTGATGTCGTGGACTATTTGCTCAGAAGGAAGGCTTCCCAGTTGTCGTGAGTATTGTCGCTTTCCATTCTTCTTCTGCATCTGTGTTGGGGTGGCCGATTTCCATTTCTAATAATGTTGAAGGGTTTGCAGAACTCCATGCACTATACTACCACCTCCAATGACATCTGGCAACTTTCTATCAATCAAGCTAGTCCACCTAACCGGAGAATGCCTTGGGCTCGCCCATCTACCTATCACCTTGCAAACCACTTGCTGGTCTCCCCACACACTGAGTTTTGCTATCCCATTTGGGTGCTTTTGATGGTGTTGACTAGAGGTAGGAATGTGCTGGGAGTAGGGAGCCCTAATACATTGGTGAAAAGCTCCAAGACTATGAAGGGCATCCGTCATTCTGCTGATAGAATCATGACCAGCTGTGTTCACAGACTTGGAAAGCAGCACCGGGATGTGTCTTCAGGTGTTGAGGATGCCGCCCCACCAGTGTAAATGGTACTTCCATTCTCTGAAACGAGTATCCTTTTGGCAAAAAAAATGCATGGTGGTCTCCACATGGGCCTTGGCTGAGATGAGAAAAGGGCATGTAATGCTATGGACATCGGCTGACATATTTGTCCCCAAAGTAAAAACTCTGAATGTGTGCATTTTGTCATATAATGTGGTCAATGCCAATGCACACATGGACAGAGAGAGTCGGGGGTGTTAGACATTTGGCAAAGTCAATTCACGAGATAATATCACTGACCAGAAGCCATGTCAATACAATGACACTGGAACTGGTGACAAGAAGGTTATTATCCTCTCATGAGAGTGTCTATTGTATTTCCAATCTATGGAATTCCAGTCATTCTAAGACATATTTTCCCTGTATTTTGTCATCTCTGAATTTGAGATGAATGTTAATGACTTGTCCTAATTTAATTCATAGCATTTTTTATTTCTTGGTCAGATATAAAATATATATGAGTATGTCTTATGTGTCTTACATCTGATGACGGTTTTAAAGCAGTTATCTATGGTAAGTTATTCCTATTGATGTCAAATTTTACGAATTAACATCCACTTAAAGCTATGTTAAATGCAAAAAAAAGCTACATTGTCAGAGCAATTTGAAGAGAAATTTGATGGTGTGAAGTTCCCACTCGTCATACCAATGTGAAGAGATTGCTATTGTTGGGCTCTGTCCAGTCCATGTGGACTCCCAGCAACTTCCTGTGTTCTCAGTACACTGCCCCTTAGGGTTTCCTATTAGGAGCCAATCTCTAGGTGCTTAACCCGGTGGGTTTGAACCACCGACCTTTATGTTTTCAGCCACTAGCACTACATTCAGTGTCTTCCCATTTCTTACTGCTAAGGGGAGAAACTTTTAATTGAGTAGCCTTTTCAAATGCATCTTTTAGAGCCCACCTCTGCCCCCATCCTTGCCAGGCCAAATTCAGGTTCAGGCCAACTCTCTCTCTGGATTCAGACCCCCCAAGTCCCACAAGTGACTGAGACTATGTTCCAAGCTCCCTGCCACCGAGTCATTTCTGATACCCACCGTGACCCTAGAGGTCAGGGGAGAATTGCCCCTGCAGTGGCTGAGAATGTCACTCTTGACAGAAGTGGAAGGCCTATTCTTGCTCCCACAGAATAGCTGGCCTTGGGGTGAGCAGCCCAATCCGTAACCACTAGGGCACCAATGCCACAACGGGGTTGGCATCATGTGGTCTGGATTTCTAGATCGGAGTTGGGCTCAGTTATGATTTTCCTAGACTTGTGACCCTTGCCAGGCATCAGCTAACCACTGGTTCTTCACGAATTATCAGAACTCCAAGGAACCCATTCATCTCCCTTCCTTGGGCAAGAAAATAAATCTGGCCACATTGCTCCCTGTGAATCCCTCGTTGAGTTACATTGATCACATGATCTCCTGGGGCTCCTTGAAAATGCTGCCATTTGATCAGTCGGTCAGGGGAGGCCTGGAATAAGTGCCCGGATGCTGCAGCCGAGGCTCCAGGCTTGAAATGGCAGGGGCTTTTTGCCATTTTTGCTTTCGGAACACCCCACCTAGGCCAGCATGGGAGGGAGCATGTACTGAAGGATGTCCCCGAGTGCAAACCAAGGGGAGATTAGTGGTCTTCAGACTGGCCTGTCTGCTGGAGTCGGCTGGGGATCTTGATGGGGTGTCATGCCCCAGCAGTTTCCGGGGATGCCAGTCCATTTGGTCTAGGCGGCAGACTGAGCACCAGAATTGTTCTAAGTGACCCAGTGATTGGAATGAGTTGGCCCGCTGAGCCCCACTAGCTTAGTGGCACCCCGTAGGCTCTATGCGGCCTGTCATGTAGGACTGGAGGTGACATGAAACTTTCCAAGCAAAAGAGCCACCACAGCCAACTATAAATCCATGTGGCATTTGGGACAGGGAAAGAGGTGTGGCCTTCATTGTAAGGACAGACTGGCCTTGAACTAGGAAGGAAGCATACACAGGATGGATGGGGAGCATGAACCATGGGTTGGCCGGAGCAGTACATGCGTTGGCTAGGAGGGGCATCAGGAGGACCGTGGCCAGATGGAAGGCCAGACCAACCCAAACCCACTGCCATGTGACCCTACAGGACAGAGTAGAATGACCCTGCAGGGTTTCCAAGTCCCCAACTTTCTCCTGAAAAGCCATGTGCAGATTTGAACCCATGCCCTTTGGGTTAGAAGCTGAGTGCTGATCCACTGAGTAGGAGGCCATCATGCTTAAGTCAAGAAATGGTGACAGATTATGGTCCCCCAAACTTCCAGAGGATATTGGCTACAAGGACATATCAATTACCCGTCAGTAACACTGTTGCCCAAGTGACTGCCTGGTATCTAAGTATAACACACTAGTCGCCCTCTTCAGCTCTGGAGCCAGACCCCCTGAGTTTCATTTCCAGTTCCACTGCCATTAGCTGTGTGGTCTTGGGGGAAATGCATCTGAGTGTCCTCATCTGTAAACTAGAAAGTTGGCATGGCTTCTGGTACTTCGATGTGATGGGGCAAAGGCACGCATGTGGGATGACGGACCCACTTACCACAGACCTGGGGAGGACCTACAGTTGACAGGTTGGCAGGTAATGCGGGAGAAGCCCTAGACGAGTTGCCCACAATGCACAGCATTTTTGGCTCAAGTTTTGTAGCCTCTATTTGGAGAAAGATCAGCTGCAAGGCTGTAAGTGGTTTCATTTGCCTGCAGCTTCTGGTCTTTGCTGCCTGTTGACAAGAGAGAAATGAGAGGGTAGATCCCCACGACAGCAAGGGGAAATGGTGCTGGATCGTATTTGGAGGGACAGAGAAGCAAGTTTTCAAGTGAATGTAAAACCAAGAACAAGAAACTCTTTCTAATGATGTCTGTTGTGCGAGCTCAAGCATTCGCTGGCATTTTAGGGTTTGGATTCGTGTGGGCCCTTGTTGCAACAGAAGAAACTTGGGGCTGTGGAAGGCAGATGCCTTCTTGTTTCCGGCGCTTGTCTACTTCCATTTTTGGCTTGAGCCAACAAAACGACAAAAGATTTCAAGAGGTTGTTGGTTTTGTTTCTTCAATTATTTCAAGGATACAAAGTGTTCCGGTTTCTATGGCTTTGTCTGGTATATTTATTAGAAGTATAAGCTCTTGCCTCCAAAGACATTTAAAGTTGAGTCCCTGTTCCCTCTTGGATGTGCAGATGCATGGAAATAGGAGACGGAATTCCAAGGTTCGTCAAAGAGGAAGGGCAGATGGGATGTAGGCGCAGGCAGCAGACCCAACATGGAAATGGCTGGGGGGGGGGGCACGGCAGAATACTCAGTCATTCAAACAAGTCATATTGGAATTGAGGATTTTAAATCATCAAAATTCATATCAACAACATCCCATGATGAACAAAATCGCAAAACATTTTTTAGAAGACTAGTACCATGCCAACCCATATTGTAGCTAGCCTGAAGCAAAAGGGGAACTGGGGGCTTATGTGTAAGCAAAACACATCCACAATGTGTTCAAAATCGACTTCTTTGCTTATCCACCGAGACAATCGCCTTGTTTGACAGCTTCCCTTAATCAAACGACAATTCGTAAAGAAGTTCAAATGAGGTGAAGCTGATCTCAGGAGGTGCGGGATGCTCTGCTACATCAGTTAGCTGCCAATTGTGCCTGCGTGTTCACTGACAGGTGGGAGGTTTAAAGCCCCCCAGGGGTGCCTTGGAAGAAAGGCCTGGTGCTCTGCTTCCAGAGACTTAGGGATGGGCCACCGTGAGTCAAAGTTGGCTCCACGCCAACTGCTTTAGTTAAGCTGGTATCAAATAGCGCTACAATCGAATCTATTTTGTCATAAATATATAAACTGGAAATCAAGCCCGACTTTTCCAGTTTTCCATATTTTTCAACTGCTTTAATGTTCTAGGGGAGGAAAAAGTGAACCATTAAAAAAAAAAGAGAGAAAAGGCCAGCACAGAGGGGGCACTTCATTGGGTTTTTACCGGCACAGAGAGGCACTTATGGGGTTTTTTGCCCCCGGCTCCACGTGTTCCCAGGATTCTGCACAGACAGGACGCTTTGTAAGACATATGATTCACATGAACCATGATTATCATGGGCTTCCTTCTTACAGCCAGAGCAAGCTCGGGAGTAGAGCCCAGCTCATGTGTGGCGCAGTGAATAGTTGATGTCACGTCACTATGGGTTTAAGGAAATGAGGTGGCACCGATATTAAAGCACTCCGCTGCTACCTCGAAGCTCAGCAGTCCAAAACCACCTGCTTCTCGGGGAGGAAGGGGGGTGGGGGCAGCCAGTCTGCTTCTGTAAAGATTGCCGGCCTCCGAATCCCTACGGGGTATTTTTCTGTCTTAGAAAGACTGCTGTGAGTCTCAATGGTTTGGGGTCTGAAAATGTGTGAGGAACTTGCCCGATGGACAGCTTCCCTGCCGTACTCAGAAGACAAGATCCAAACAGAACCTTCTTCATTGTGGAATAGGTGACCCAAACCCCCTCGGTTTTGAAATTTCAATGTAGTTCATTCCTCTCATGGTCTCTGTAAAATGTTAAATGAAATTATATATTGCTAGTCAACAGGACCACAGACAATGATGTTTGCCTGGAAAGATTAAAAAAAGGAATTTCAACAGTGGAATATGATTGCTCTTTTTGCTCAACGGCATGCCTGGCAAATGAGAAATCTCCCTTCTTCCCTCCTTGCCATTGAAAGGCATCACATTGCAGGGATCCCATCCATTAGGGTTAGGGAGGCCTTCGTTTGAATCTGGCAAAGATCATCACAGACCTCCTTCTCTTGGTGTGTTAGAGAATGGACTATCGTTTGAGTTTTTCTTTAACTGGGATTTGTTTTAAAAGAGAGAGAGAAGTGTTCAAGATGTTTTCGAGCTTAGAAAATGGACTTTGGCAGGGCACTATACCAGAGATGCAGCCTCCTGAGTGGCAGTAATTGGCATCGTCAGTGGTCACTCGGTTCCAGTTCCCTGGGAAACGGTGGAGGGCGGCACGTGCACAAGTACGTTCACCAAGCAAAAGAAGCTTGTTCGTCAGGGAACAACTTGATGTGGAACCGGGAGATCCTGAGTGGAATATTCCAGGGAGTATCATTCAGAAGGGACAAAGCCTGGGGCATGACACCCACCCCACCTTTTTTTCCCCCCAGATGCCTGTCTTGTGTGATTTGTCGATTCCGTCTAACTGTGCAAGATATGGATATGAAGGTCTTTTATCAGGCGTGCGGTTAACTTACAGGGGTGAAAACTGTCCGGTTTGATGTCTGTGTCCATATACCAGGGCTACCAGGAGCAAATTGAGAAGGGATCAAACCAGAGGCTCAGGGAAATAGCCTTTCTGCTCTGGGGCTACATCCCACATTTCTACTCTCCTTCCCCCGGGTTTACTCATGCCCCGGCCACTCACACACTTTCTGGATCAGGAGGATTGCATCCAAATCCAGTGTGAGCTCTGATGTCAAAGGTGCTGGCATGGGTGGGTGGACAGCCAGTTTAGGTCCGTGGCAGCCCCTTTTCGGGGTGGGGTGACTCTGCCCTTAGGATTCAGCAGAAGGAATACTTTGCTGAGCCGAGCACGATGGATGTGAAAATCCTCCCTCAATTCCCAGCCATTCTGGGAGCAGATGCCTTTCCCAGTCCCCTAGCCTCCAAGATGGAGACATGGTTGGAGAAACAGCCGCCTGGGAGGCCAATCTAGTGATCCACGAAACGATGCAGCCCAGGAGGCAGCCGGCACACATTTGCCATCTCCGCAGGTCTGACTGGCTGGGCTAGCTCAGCAAGTGAACTGGGGTTTTCCATTTATCCACAGAACAAGTTCTGTGCTCCCGGCTGCAGGGCAGGCCTGCCCACAGCACCCGGCCAGCGCGTTTACACCCTGACCTGGAGGGACCACACTAAGGGTGAGAACGTGACTCAGTCTCCATGCTCATCCCAGGCCTGTGTGCTCAGCTGGAACTGCCCATGCGTGGTGCGGGTGGGCCAGGGGTTTTTGGATCTCAAGAGGAAACCCACACTGCCTTGGAGCAAACCGGTGTCCACAGGGGACCCAGCCTTCATCCATTACAGGCTCCAGACTTAGCAGAAGAGAGGCCGCTGTGTGTTCCATGCTTTGGCAAACATTGGTTGAAGTAAATATTTCTCTGTAAGGAAATACATGAATTTTGGATGTCTTTGCTTGGGGCTCTCAACTCACAATTGGCTTCTTCCTGGTGGGCAAATCTTAGAGCAGGGGCTCAGAAAATTGGAGTGTGTGCCAATTTGACTCTGGCCTGTATGAAGATAATGCCCGCTGAGGGCTGCCCCAAGGTAAGCTGATCATGATGGGGTACAGTCTGAAGTGGAGGGGCTCGCCCGTTCTCTCCCTCACTCTCTCATTTTCCCTCCAGTTTGCAGGCTCAGGGTAATAGCCTTTCTGCTCTGGGGCTACGTCCCACATTTCCACTCTCCTTTCCCCGGGTTTACTCATGCCCCGGCCACTCACACACTTTCTGGATCAGGAGGACTGCTGATCAGATTTTTTTTTAATATGAAAAATCTTCTAGCACTTCATAAATGTGATCTAATTTATTTAGACCTTTGCCCAATTGCTTTTAAGGGAAACAGTTACTCTTATAAAATGAGCCATGTTCTAGCAACGTGGGGATGGAATTAGAAAGCTTCAGAAGCAGAAAGCAGCCAGACCAATGAAATAGAGCACTGCGAGGGAGGCAAGGGTCCAGAATGTCTGGGTCTCTGGCCCTGCTGGCTACAAATGTGCTCTGCGAAGCCCTGATAGGTCTGTGTCCAGAACACTAGAAATTTCTGTCCGGCACATAATGAACCCTGTCTAAATAGCAACTTGTACTGTTCTCACAGGCCACAGGATTGTTTCACAAAAGGGTTCAGAGTTGACAAAGCTTCTTGCCCTGTGTACCTCCCAGTGTGTCCCTTTTCATGACCAAGACACATGGGGTGGCTGAGAAGTGAAGAGCCAGCTCTCAGAGATGACCCTCTAGGCCCCCGAGAGACACCTCGGCCACCTGGGGACAGCTTCAGCCACCTTCCGGGGGCTCTCTCCTGAGTGGGGCCTGACTTAGGAGAATGAACCACAAGAGCAGAGAAAGGCCGGTTAGTTTCCCCTGCCCACACTCTCACCTTAACATGTTCGGCTCCACAACCAAGGTGCTGTCCGTTATCTGGATGGTGCTGGCTGCGGGAGGAGGAGATCCAGGCGCCGGCTGGAACGGGCCTCTCTCCTCCTATAGATGCCTCCATACTCAGCCTATCCCTGGTTTCCTTCGTCACAGACCTGTAGCCCATTGTCACTGCAGAGGGAGGAGGAGAAGGGGAGGCGGATGGCCAGTGGTTCTCTCTCTTCCCTGAGCTCCACAGGGGCCTGGAGGACTCGCTGGCAGGCCCCAGGCAGCCCACCCCCGCTGCCCTCATGCAAGAGCCCAAGCTTGGTTTTAGGCTCTGAGGCCGCCATCTTGAAATTCTTGAGCGTTCTCGAACCAAGGGCCGCTCCCATTCGTTTTGGCCTAGTCCATCGTTCCAGGGTGGGGCCCGTGAATTCACACCTTTAATAAGTTCGCAGGTCACATGTTGGCTGCCATTTCAGGGCCCACTTTGAGAACAACTAGGATTTTCCAGCATCAACCCGAAGACCAGAGGAAAAGGGCAGTGACCCTCCCCCGCCGCCCCCCGCCCCCCAACCACTGCTCATATGTCCAGTCTTGGTTGTGACGGTGGAGGCAAAGCCAGAAGTCGTGCACTGCTTCAGTTATCTTTGTTCTTGTGGTCACTGTGCTTTGTTTCAACCAGAGTAATTGCTCTCACGAAGATGCATGCTGCCCTTCCGCATCCCTCCCCCACGCGTGTAGGTGAGACCTCCCTGACTTAGACTGCCCATCACTCCACCGATCCTTTCGTGAAGCCAAGATATTATTCATTAGGATATGAATAAAATCCTAGTAAGTAAGTTGGGAGGCTGCGGAAAGGAAACTGCTAGAGCGATAAGATGAAGTCGGAGCATATATCCCGCCAGCGGGACTGGTGGGCGGTCGTCGAGAAAAGAGATGTATCTTGTACTTCCTGATTGACGATTCCATAGGTTTTGAGCCACCCGCTTGCTCCGTAGTAGTCCAAATGTTCCCAAGCCCGAGATATCTTCCATGAGGTCCCTTTATGCCCGTCACTCCCGGCGGAATCCCAGACTGCTGACATTTCGAGGAAGAATTCTCTTCCAGATGTTCTGTGAGGCAGAGAAGCAAGACCTGGACCAGAGTTATGGGCAGAGGAGACAGGGACCATCGGTTACTTGATGGTTGTTCCTCTTGGCTGATGACCTGAGTTCCTGCCAAACATCCCACAGAATCAGGCTTTGGGTCCCCACTGTCACGGATGGCCAACGAAATGCCACACATGTGGACCTGTTCAAAGAACGGTCCATGCCTGACATGGGTCCATCAAATGTTTGTCTTAGTGTATGTATTTCTATTGATCTATTGCTGTAGTGTATCTTTGTAAAAAAATAATCCTTCAAGGAATATTTTCAGATACACAAAACCATCTTTAACATAATACGGTATAAGTAGTTTTTATACGCCTTGCCAACTAGCGCCCTTTTGTGATGACGAATCACTCTATATACCTCCGGTTGTTACTCTCATAGGATTGAGAGGGGCTGGTTCCAGGATGAATGTTCCATAACCCGGGGACTGTCGGTCCTGGAACACGCCAGTTTACCTTGGGAAACAAATGCGATGGACCCGGGAATCCGATTCCTGGCCTTGGTGGGCCTATCAAGTCCCCGCTGTGAGCTGAGCTCCACCATAGTTGGCAACTGGTCACCCTCGATGTATCTGTTCCTCAGCCAGAACATCGCTATTGTGACAGTCACGCCCGTCAGAATTAGGGAGACTTTGTCCCTTTATTTGGATGCCATGTGGCTAAAGCCTCCCC
>NW_022103951.1:17606963-17615967 GCF_000313985.2 Echinops telfairi
AGGCCTAAAATTCTGGAAAAGAATTCTCACGGTTGTCCTCTGGCTTTTTCCCATAAGATTATCTGACATCAGTTAGAAGCTAAGAGCTTATTCACTCCACATGGGTAGGAAATGTCCTCTGGGGACAGTCCCTGGGTCCTGATGCCTCAATGACAGGCGAGGTACATCCCAGAGGCTCCGACGGCTTATTCTGTACCCAAACCCCAGCCAGAAACCCGGAGGAAGCTGAGACCCCCCCCCACATGAGTACATCCAACCATGTGGCTAGGCCAGGATTGCTCGGGCATGGGCTTGCTATCATTACAGTAAAAAGGGGGAAAGGCCAACAAACAGAACAAACATTTTATTACACTTTAGGTGAAAGGTGACATAGTACATTAATCTTCTAGTCGACAGTGGAGACACACATGGCTCTGTGACATTGGGTGCCGCCCCTGTTTCCTCTCTGGCTGCTCCGTTTCCGTGATCCCCTTTCCCTGCCGCCTGGGTTCCCTCATCCGTGGTTTTAGGCAAACATGGCCGTTGGAGTCTGGTACAGTTGCTTGTTCACGGCGTCATTGTTTGTTTTGTGGGCCCATCTATCATCTGGCTGAAAGGTGGCTTCCTGTTGCAAGCTGGAAGGGTGTCTGAGGGCCGCAGTCTGGGGTGGGTTTCCCTTCATTAAGAACACGAAAGATTGACAAGGAACAGGCCGTCCAGTAGGGGGAAGTGCAGGCAGGGCCTGGGCGTTTTAATCAACCTGTGATCGTTTCCCTTTAAGATGTCAGGGCCACTGTTTTTGAGGAAGGTAGAAAAGAGAGATGGTTCAAGGTAAGACTTCACACGTTCTTTCCATGTCCCCACTTGCTTGTTTTCCTGTCCCGCTTACATTTTCGCTGTGATTTCTGTGGTTGTGGTTGTTGTTATATGCCATTGAGTCCATTTCAACCCCAGGTGACTGAGTAGATCTGCCCCAGGGGGTTTGTTGACCCTGATTTCTGCAAAAGATCACCAGGTCTTTCTTCTGTGGCACCGCTGGGTGGGTTCAAACTGCCAACCTTTCCGCCAGCAGCAGAGCCCTTAAGTATAGTGTACTATTCTCCTTCACTGGGCTCTACAGATGGTCATATATCGATCTGGGGGGGGGGGCAGCATTTTATATGTTGAAATAATTATTCCCACAGTAGCACCATCATCACTCAGAGGATGGATTTACTGACATTAACCATTTTGAGGGGCTCAAAAGGAGCTGTCCAAAAAGCCACAATGGACTCCAAGTAAGGTTTCTATTGTGGTTTTTATGTGAATTCTTTCAAATTTAGAATATAGAGGAATATAAGAGACTTATTTCCCAGGTTTTCCTGGCTCTGAGCACCATCAGACATTTAAAACTAGAAATGGACCCAGGAGCTAATCGGTCCGCTATTTCAGTGACACTCATTGCTTACAGCAGGGTTCCGTCTGTTTTATCCTCTCCATTCTTAGCTAGCCCTCCCCGCCCCCCCCCACCGCCCCGCCTCCCCATGCTGCTCTTTCCTATAACATCTGTTGCATTTTAGTGCCATCTGCTGGCCATGATGTGGAAGTGCTTTCACCTCTCTAGAAGTCTTGGAGTACTTCCCCCAAGGTCTTTTGGTTTCAGCTCCTGTGTCCATGCGTTCTCCTGTTGTGTGTGTAATGGTTGCATTGTTGGAGCCTCGATACTCCTGGTCAGCACACTCACTCACACTCTCCGCTTTGTCTCCTTGCACCAGAAGCCCTGACCTGCTGCAGTCGGACGTTTCTTTCACCATGGGAGGGAGGCATTCATCCACAGACTCCAACAAGGCCTCCAGCGGAGACATCTCCCCTTATGACAACAACTCCCCAGTGCTGTCCGAACGCTCCCTGCTGGCTATGCAAGAGGACGTGGCGCCGGGGGGCTCAGAGAAGCTTTACAAAGTGCCAGAGCAGTACATGCTGGTGGGCCACTTGCCATTGAAGTCAAGAGAAAGTTCTCCGGGACCGAGACCTGGGAAAGGTAACTGGAGCGAGCGGGCACTGGGCCCAATCCCAGGGTCTGCCTCTTAGATAGGGGGTGGCGTGGGGCCCTTCTCTTCTTCCCTTCATTTGTATGTCTCGGTACTTCCATATGCATTATTTGCACACTGGTGAAGCCCCGACTCCAGAGAAAGGAAGATTTGCAGAGCCCAGGGGGCACCATTTTCCAACATCTGGGAAGCTAACCACGCAAAGGAATCCCTGGTCAGTGGTGGATGGGGGCAGGTTCAAAGCATTAACTTGCTGGGCTGCAGACCAAAAGCTTGCCAGTTGGAACCCATCCAGGGGTGCCTCAGAAGAAAGGCCTGGCAATCTTGCTCCCCAAACTGCTCTTAGTAGTGAGCATGTTAATGGTTTGCACCACCCAGGGATGATCGTGGGGCTTTGCAAGAGTGTAGGAGAACCAGCAAAAGGGCATGACGCTGGAAATACCGTGGACAAAGGAGATTGCCTGGTGAATACACGTGAGAGGCTGAAGGGAATCTGTTGCTGCCACAAGCAGAGTGCCAGGTGCCCTGCTATCCGAAAGTAGAGTGTTCCCGTGAAACCGTCCGTAGGCTGAGAGGGCAGAAAACAAAGTCTCGGTTACCCTTCATTTCTCAGCCTACTGCCTTTGAGTCAATGCCGACTCACAGCGATCCTACGGGACGGCGTAGAACTGCCCCTGTGGGTTTCCCAGACCGTCAGTCTTGACAAGAGCAGACAGGCTCACCTATCTCCCAGCAAGCAGCACTGCATGAGACCCTGCTGACCTTGTATTTAGCCGTCCAAGTTGTTACTCATAAGAAAAATCTTTGAGCATTCCCAGATACAAAAAATAACCTACTAAATCATAGCGAATAGCACATCAAACCTAAAATAACACAAACAGCGCTCATAGACCCAGTTGCAGGCTAGGGCAGCTTGATGCTGTGAAGCCAGTAGTCATTCTCAGGGAAAGCGCAGGAGGGGGGGTTGCGGCGCTGCTGCCTCTTAAACAGCTCTCAGCAAAGCAGATATGAACTACTGCTGGTCTGTGCTTTAGTCACCCAAAATCCTGTTTTAGATTTCTTTTATTTCACAAAAACAGGTCCTCCTGGGAGTCTTTTGTAAAAGTCAAGTGGCATAAGGCAACCTTTGGAAAAGTGAGGGACACCTGGCCTCCAGACTGTGGAATCGATCGTTGTTCTCCCTCTGTCTCGGTGTCAAGGTGGCCCGAGGGGGAGAGGGCTGCCACCACTGTGTGGGTGTTCTCTTTCAAATGACCACAAGCCCAGAGGCTGAAAACAACATGAGGCTTTAGCTCAGCGTTCTGGTGGGAAGAAATCTAAAATGGGCCCGCAGGGGCTATATTTCTTCTGGGGGCTCTAGAAAAGAATCCACATCCCTGCCTTTTGCAGCTTCCAGAGGCTGCCTGCACTTGTTGGCTCGTGGCCCCTTCCTTCATCTTCATAGCCAACAGGCTGTGAAGGTCCAATCCTAGCCCCTTCCCATCCCATCCCTCGGATACTCACTCTTCTGCCTCCTCTGTGGAAACATGAGGCTCACTTGGATGTTCTATGACCATCCTCTGATGTCACAAGTTCTTTCTGATGTCATGCATTCTAAGGTTCCAGAGCTCAGCCTGTGGAGATCTTGGGGACCATTTTAAGTCCCACTTGAGAAACAGCTCCTGTATAGCAGGCCCAAATGACACAGTGGTGTGTCTTCTACCTAATCAAAAAAAGACTGTTTTGAACCGAGGCGATGTTCTGCTCAGCCCTTTTTGTGGCTTTAATCCCTGAACTTTACTTTGGTATCATATTTCTCCCCAGATATGTCGAGGGAACCTTTCAATATCTGGGGGACTTGGCATTCAACATTAAAAAGTGGATCCAAGGACCCAGGAATGACAGGTGAGCTATCTTTTATTTTGTAACCCAGATGAATTATACAGGCATTTGAAAGTTTAGTTGACTGTTTACCTTGGTATAGATGTGATACAAGGACGTGTTTGTCAAATACCCAAACCAAGCTCACTGCCAGAGAGTCAATGCCAGCTCATAGCGACTGACCTCATGGGACAGGGTAGAATTGTCCCTGGGAGCTTCTGAGTCTGCAGTGCTCTAAGGGAATACAAAGCCCTGCCTTTCTTCCCTGGAGCAGCTGGTGGTTTCGAACTGCTGAACATTAGTGGGCTCCCCACGCTAGCACTGTCAACCTTGGGCTCTATTCATGCCATTCCTTGTGAAAAACCGCAGAATGAGCTAGACATGGGGGAAGAGTCCAGGGGTGGGGTTGGGGGTGGGGGGACCATCTGTATCTACAAGCCAAAGAGTGCCCTGGGCTTCCCACAAGGAAGGACCTACCTTAAAACGGACACCCTGATTTGAAAACACCGTCTGAACCCTCTGTCTCATAAGAAATGTAGCTGTATTTTGTTTAAACTGCTCTTCTATTATAATTCTGAGCCCCAATCATTTTGGGGTGGCTCTTACACCTCTTCTCACAATCCATACATCCATACATTCTGGCAAGCACATTCGTAACATGTGTTGCCCTCATCAATTTTAAAACATTTTCTTTCTACTTGAGCCCTTGATATCAGCTCATTTTCACCCTTCCCCCGCTTCCTGCCTCACGAACCCTTGATAATTTGTAAATTATTATTATTTTTTCATGTCTTACACTAACCAATGTCTCCCTTCACCCACTTTTCTGTTGTCTGTCCTCCTGGGAAGGGGTTATAGATAGATCATTGTGATCAGTTCACCCCACCTTCCCTGTTCCCTCCTGGTATCGCTACTCTCATTATTGGCCCTAAGGGGACTAACATATCTGTCCCGGATTCCCTGTGTTTCCAGCTCTTATCTGTACCAGCGCACATCCTCTGGTCCGGCTGGATTTGTAAGGTACAATTGGGGTCATGCTAGTGGGGGAGGGGGAGGAAGCATTAAAGAACTAGAGGAAAGTTGTTTGTTTCGTTGGTGCTATACTGCACTCTGACTGGCTCATCCCTTCCTTGTGACCCTTCTGTAAGGGGACGGCCAATTTTCTACAGATGGGCTTTGAGTCTCCACTCCACACCCCCCTCATTCACATTCACATTGATATGAATTTTTGTTCAGGGCCTTTGATACCTGGTACCTGATCCCATTGACACGTCACGATCACAACATGGCAGTGTTGAATTTCACCAGGTACAGGGTAGTTGGCAATCCAGAACCTTGGCAATAAAGTTGTTTCACTGTTTTGTTTTTGATGGGAATAAAGTAGTTATGCCTTCGGGAATGTTTTTATCGAAATGTATTTTTCTCTTTCTTTTTGGCATTTCAAATTATTAATGGATGACCTCAAATTGTGGAAAGTCAATGGCAAGGTATTAACTCAGAAAAGGCCAAAGCCATTGTCATCAACTCCGACTCCGAGTCACCGTGACTCTGTCGGATGGAGTAGAACTGTCTGATAACGTTTCCAAAGCTGTCATCTTCATGGAAACAGATGGCTACATCTCTCTCTGGTAGAGTGGATGGTAGGTTTGAACTGCCAAGTTTCTGGTTAACAGCTGGGCACTTTTAACCACTGTGCCACCAGGGCTGGTGGGTTTGAACTGCTAGCCTTTGGGGTAGCCCCCTAGTGTTTAACCCACTGTGCCACCAGGAGGCCCATTCAGAATAGGCAAGTAGGTCCAAAATCATGAAACGTTTCCAAGAATCCCGGAGTTATCAGCACATCACCTTCTGTCTTCATTTGCTAGGGTTATGGCCATAACATAAACAGCACAAGGGGGGTGCCTTCAAAGGAGCCTGCAATTCACAATCAGGGCAGCAGCTCCAGGACAGGGTCCTTCTTTGTCAGTGACACTAGGTGCTCCTTGGCGTATCTTGGCTTGTAGATGGATGCTTCCATGGCCTCTTCCCCTATGTGTGGGCCTTTGTGTCTCCCCTGCTCCCCCTATATGACACCACTCAGAAGGGCTTAGGTTTGGGACCCAGTAGACTCCCGGGTAACCTCATTCGCATCACAAGAAAAGCCAGACACTTTACCACAGAGCCCTTCGGGTAGCCAACATCTGCAAGAAGCGATGCTCTGGATCATTAGCCATTTAGAGAGTTGCCAATCAAAGCAACAATGAGCACAACCACAAGGAACACTTAAGCGGAAGTCAAACAACAAATGCCGGTGAGGGGGCTGAGAGATTGGAACCCTCATTCATTGTGGGCCAGATGGTCACATGGTACAACCGCTGTGGACACCGGTACGGCCCTTCCTTAACAAGTTAGAAAGAGACAGGCGGGATGATCCGGCAACCTCACTTCAAGGTGTCTAGCCGAGAAAAACACAGACCATGGCATGAACAGACATAGGACATGCACCCCCGTGTTCATCACAGCGTTAGTCACAAGAGCAAGAAGACAGAAAGAACCTGAATGCCCACCAGCTGATGATGGATGAAACTCTCGCTGCGTATACCCCCACCCCACACACAATGGGCTACTTAATCTCTGAAGTGTAAGGATAACGGTGAATCTGCGAAGCACCACTGAATGTGGATGAGCCTACAGTACCTGAGGCTGAGTGAAATTATTCAACCACAGAAGGACACATCTTGCATGAGACCACCACCATTAAAAGTCAAGAAAAGTTCTACACGGAGAAAGAAACCTTCTTCGATAGTTACCAGGGATGGGCCGGGGTGTGGGGGGCACTAGTACACGGGTGGTGACTTGGGCGGCACGAAAGGCGATACACTGTCAGGGAGGCCCGCCCAACAGGACCAAGGCAGGAGAGACCCCGGGAGGTCCACAAGCGCCAAAGGCAGCAGTGGCGAATACTTGGACAGACACGATCCTGCCAAAAGGGTAAAAACAAACGCAACTTTCCACTACATACATAAGTCGATCGTTAAGCTGAGCAGGCGTGGGATGCCATTTGGCGGTCAACCCAACAGCATATATAGACTTGTTGTTAGGTGCCGTTGAGTGGGTTCTGACCCATAGCGCCTCTCTGTACAACAGAACGAAACTCTGCCTGGGCCGGCAGCATCCTCACAGTTGTTCTTAAGTCTGAGCCCAGTGTTGCAGCCACTGTGTCCATCCATCTCATGGAGGGCCTTCCTCTTTTCTGGCTGCCCCTGACATGTCCGAAGTAGCCGAGAAGAAATCTCGCCATCCCTACTTCTAAGGAGCATTCTGACTAGATACTGTTCTTCAAGAACAATATATAGATCTGTAAGAGCCCAAACCAAACACCTGGGGGAATTGAGTCATGGAGCCTGGGGACTCACGAACATAGTCTCAGAGGGCATGTCCATCAAGTGGCATAACACAGCCCGCAAGGATAAATGGTTCACATCCCACTTCAGTGAGGAGTGGCTGGGATCGTACAAGCACGGAAGTGGCCATCTAAGATACAACCACTGGTCTCTTCCTGTTCAGAGCAAGCGTAGAAGAGTGAAGACAAGGAAAGGCTCGAGATCATATACCCAAAGGGCTCGTTGCTCACAGCCTCTGCTAGCCTGGGGCCAGCAGAACTACATAGTGCCCAGTTAAGACAAGCAACCACTCGGGTTGGGGTCACAAGAGAACGTCCGGCCCAGAGTGGGAGAAAAACCTTAGAACAAAATTCAAATCACAGAAAAGACAAGCTTATGGGTCTGAAAGAGACCAGTGAAACTCCCAAACGGTGGCCATTAGACTTATCATTGAAGCCAACTGGGGGAAATCACCTTTCAGCCCAACAACAGATGCGCCCAGCTGGTGAATCCTAAACACCCGGAGGAACATCCTTCTCAGTGCTAGCAATCAGACCAAACCAAGGGGCAGCATTTGCCCCAACGCACAGCTCAGAAGGCTGGATAGGGCAACACGGATGGGAGAATGGAAAGAGGAAACCCAGGGAGGGAGGGGCAAGAGTGTTGTTACAGTGAGGGGTTTTTGCCTGATGTCAAGAAGCAAAATGTGGGGAAACAAATCCATTCTGTAAACCTTCACCCCACCCCACAATAAACATCAACAGCGCAAGAAACAATTTCTTTACAAACATGGTCACATTGAGAGCTACAGAAGATGGGACTTCCCCCTTCTTTTTTCCGTGGGAGCGCACTTCAATCCATAACAGCTTCCAGAGAGGATACCCTGCTTACAGTCTCCCAGCCTGGGACAGCAGGCTAACTGAGGACACACAGGTCTCCTTCTCGCCTTTTGGTCCGATGCAGACTGTCGGGAGAGGGGAGGAAGAGTAGGAGGGGCCTAGGGCAAACTGTGCCTCCTGCCACCGTCCCTCGGGGTCCCAGTGATGGTTCCAGCCTAGCTGTCTGTGGACGGAAGGTAAGAGAGTCAGGAGGGTTGTGAAGACACCTTTGGATTCAACATCCTCTTATCTGCCCACATGTGTTGGCCACACCCCACTCACGTGCGCCCCTAATGGCAAGGGAGTCTGGGAAATGTGTTGGAATGAAAAAAGCTGACTTTGGTGGACCATGATAGTGAGAAAGTCCACCCAACGACTGCTGTGTTCTTAATCTTCTGACATCGAGTGTCACAAAGTCCTGGATGTCGTATCGGCAGGAGAGGGCCATGGTAACATGAGGACACCTGTGTCCCAAGAAATAGGCACTGCATCCAAGGAGAAGGGTTCAAACCTCTTAAGCTTCTCGGGGCCAAAAGTGTTGTCATGGGCACGTGGTCATTTTCAATGGTTGAAACACCCCCCATCCCCCGCAAGTGGATTCCCGTGGCGTCCACGGCCAAGGGTTTGGTTGGGTCTGTTTTCTCTCCAGGAAGCGGGTGGGTGCTTTCTCAGGTGGAGAGCACATCCCAGCCCGGGTTTGACCAAGTGACTCCATGTCCCGCCCCTCTCTCTGCCTTGCAGGTTCCCACGGAGACATTTTTGAAAGCAGCTCCCTCCGACCGGGGCTGTGTTCCCTCTCTCAGGGGAACCTGTCCCTGACGTGGTCTCGGTGGCCAGGGAGTCCCACGGAGCCAGACCGAGGCGCCCCGGGCCTCCGGAGAACTCAGACGGCGGC
>NW_022103951.1:17616288-17632566 GCF_000313985.2 Echinops telfairi
GACGAGGGCGGCCCGGGCGGCCCGTGCCCACGGAGCAGCGGCCCCGCGGCCCCAGGCGGCGAGCAGAACAGTACGAAGCGGGGCGAAGCCAACTGGCTCGACTGGCAGCGAGAGCGGTGGCAAATCTGGGAACTCCTCTCCACCGACAACCCGGACGCCCTGCCCGAAACGCTGGTATGAACCGTGGCTTACGCGGGAGGGCCGAGGTCAGACGGTGGGACACTTGCTTCGCCTTCTTTGATGCCTTTCGAAAGCAGCACGAGGGGAGCTCTGGTCGCTGACATGGGTAGAGCCCCCCGGCGCCCCCCACCCCTCGCCCTGGACAATCAATCCGGTCCTATTGCATAGCCAGCCTCGGGAGACCACCAACACCCCGACCCCAACAGATGACAGCAACCGCTCCAAAAAGAATCCACCTTGGCTCTGTGTAAGATAAACCTGTTGCTTTGATATTGCTCAATTGTATTTATGTGTCTTCTGTCATAGGTTATGTATGATAATCGTTACATATTCACAGAGAAAAAAACCGAAGGAACAATTTTTTTTTAAATCACTTCACTTACATTAAGCAATGAGCTCTAGGAAGCTAGGAGATTCCATAGAATGCTCTGGAAGGTGCGTAGGCGGGTTTCTGTGCTTTGGGGCTGTGGCCTTTTAACAGCGGACAGCCTTTCAACGCCTAAGAAAAACACGTTTTCCAAAAACACAAGTGAAGAAGAAGGTGGGAAAGCCATATTTTTATAAGTAGGGAGACATGAAAAACACAGTCACTGAGTACTTTTGCATACTGCATATGTTTTAGGAGTATATTAAATTTGATACATTATGGAATATATTTTTGGAATTTGTTTAGAAGGGATTCAGTTAAGCAAGAAAAGGGCCGTGCCTAACAGATAATAATAATAAAAAGCTAACGCCCCCCTTTCTCTTTTAGGTCAAGTTCAAGTTTATGTAGGCCATATATAATATATATTTATAATGTATATGTATTTTTCAAAACTATAAACTGGAATTCCACTGCAAGGTGTTGAAGAATCTAAATGGAGTATTTCAAATTATAGAAAGACACGGTTTTTCCCTTTGCCCCTTAATCAGTATTAGCCAAATTATGTGAAATGTTTCGTAAAATAAATCCTAAGTGGGGGGTGGGGTGGGGAAACTACAGCTTTGTACTTACTTTGTGCCAAAGCCTGAGTGAACGCTTTCTTCCGTAAATAGATGTCATATTTTAAAAACTGTTCCTAAACAATGTTCCTCCTGTACTTAGTAATACAGTGTCGGAGTGTTTCAACTGCAACACCATTGTACGACCAGCAGGCGGCTGTGTTCTTCATTCAGTATTTCATGAGACGTTTTCACTTCGTAAGGGAAAGTGTATCATAAAAAAAGTGTTGGTTTTTTTATATATAAAACATGCTATTCTTAATTTTCATGTTGGCAATGCCATGTTCGGTGGTGTTTCTGAAAGTTCTATCCTGTGTCATAATGAATAAAACCATGAAGCAACAGCTCTGTCCCCTGGCATTCAATCGGGACATAGAATTCACTGTCCACCGTGTCCGTGTGTAACAAAGAAAGGTCCTCTTATCTGTGTGACGGAAGAGCTGGTCAAAAATACTGTTGGAGCCACTCGTTCCTGGGGAGCAAAGATCACATGGGCGGGTGGGGGTGGGGCAGGGGTGGAATGAAGCATTTAGAAACTGAGGGTCATTATTTGGTGTCGTCGCTGATGGTCTGGGAAGCAGTGGTTTGCTGCAGGACCTGGGGGCATATTACCCGCCTGTGGGACGGGTGTTGTCTTGGCACAGCTTCATGGATGTGTACTTTGCTTGGGAGCATGGTGACAAAACCCAGAAGTGCTTTCTTAAGATTCCCATTGAGGAAGTGGTTCGGATCGCTTCAGGCCCTGCTGTGGAGATTCCAAAACCACAAGGCTGGGCAAGAAGGAGTTGCTTGCAAGCCTCTCGTCCTGGCTCCCCACCCTTAGCCGGAGCGATAATCAAGATTCAGAGCTTGATGGCAGGTCAAAAACTACCTACCCTATCTTTTCCTGCTGCCATCTGGCATGGTTGCCTTGGGAACTGCGTGGCCTGGCCATATGAGCCCCTTCTCCCGCCATGTTCTTCTTGTAAATCATGGTAAGAAAATAGCCAGGTCGCATGGCCCTGCGGCCTGCCTCTGTGCCACCAAAGGTACTAAAAAGTCTGTCTGTCTGTTACTAGATCAAAAGTAGTCCAGAAAATGGAGGAGCCAATATTTTTTTAGCTACATGAATTTGCATGTGTCTATAAATAAACCTTAGAGGTCTATCATTGTAACTAGACTTGATTCATCATCATATGTTGAAAATAAGCATCATACTACCAGTTGCCATTGGCAGTCGAGCCTTGGTGGCGTAGTTGGTTACAAGCTCGGCTGCTGCCCACAAGGTCAGCAGTTGGAAACCACCAGCCGCTCCATGGAAACAAGACGAGGTTTTCTCATCCCGGAAAAGAGTCAAGTCTCACAAACCCACCAGGGAAGTTCACCCCTGTGCTCTGGCAGTGAGCACACACCGTTCGCCTGCCCAGTCACTCAGTCCCAGGAGTTGCCTTTAGTGAGTGAAAGCCGATTTCTTTCCTTAGCTGCCTTTGTCATCCGGCAAAGTAACTGTTGGGAAAACACGCCCAGGAGACTCGAGAGCCTGAGTGGAAAGTTAAGCGAGGTCTAGGCCTTTGTAAATGAGATAACAGATGACAAGAGAAAAATCCAACTCAGATGCCTCCAGGGTGACACGGCCACCTTCACAGGCTGTTGGAGCCACTCGTTCCTGGGGAGCAAAGAGAAAACAGCGTGTGGCGCAGATGTCCGAGCAGCTACAGACATTCGATATGATGTTTGCATCGTTGGAGATGGACCCGAATGGTGATGGCAGAACTAGCCATAGAGGGCTGTTCCTGTATTCAGCTAACTAGCTATTAGCATCTGTTTGTTGTGGGTGTGTAGGCGGGTTGGAGGGGGTCTCTTGAACCAGCGGAGCTTGTGCAAATTAAGGCCACTCCTCCATCCTTGCTGGTTTCCTCTCCACGTGCACATGGAAATCCACATCTGCTTGGCAGAGAGCCAGGGTTGGGTGTACATCTGAGGAGCTGAGAGAACAAAGCGCTGGCCCCGAGGTGGTGGGTGCTCTGATAAGCGAACAGCAGGGGCCGAGGGAAGCTGAACAGAGAAGAAAGGGAAAAGGGACCACAAAGAAGAGTCACACAAAGTTAGATAGAACAGGACATCTCTGCAGCCAGAATGTGAACCCACGAAATCGGCAATAAATATTCTTCCAGAGAAAAACCAGCCACACCAAAGGATGATCCCGATGGTGGAATTCTGCCCAAAACAACAGCTGGAGCGGCAGTCACATGTCACTGCAGACGGGTGTCTGGATTATGGACTTCGACCTGGCCAGGACCCCAAGTCATCACCAACTTGAGGTATCAGCTCCCAACTGCAGGCCCCCAGATGCTGCACCCAGCCCAGAAGATGGGTTAACTTCAATTCAGCCAACAGCAGTTCAGCCTATGGTGGCCAACTTGTCCCAGTTTTCATGGGATATCCCCAGGTTTAGTACTAAAAGTACTGGAAGAGGCAGCCTTGGGAAGCCCCTCTGCCTCAGTGGCATAAACCAGGCCACTCTGCTCACAGGGGCTTTGGAGCGTTCCACCTTGGCGCCTCTCCAGTAGGGCAACTTTGAGACACAGGGTGCGTTAGTCTGGGTACTTTAGAGAAACAAATCCACAGAAACTCATATATATAAGAGAGAGTTTTATATAAAGGGTACGTGCACATCACGAAAACATCCCAACCGAGTGCTGCCCAGGCCCACAAGTCCAACATTAACCCATATGTTAAGGTGACCAGACGTCCAGTTTTTGGTGGGACAGTCCAAATTTTTGGCATTTTAAAAAAGTCCAGATTTTTGGAAAGAATGCATGACAAGCTAGGGAACAGTCTATTTGGTCCATATAGACCAAATTTTTAATCAAGAACACCCCACCACCCCCCAGTCAATGGTGTCCCGCTTTAAATCTGGTCACCTTGCCATATATCCAACAACAATCCACAAAGTCCTCCATCTCACAAAACACACACTATGATGCCGACTGCAGGAAGAAAACTGAGTGAGTGTGTAAGCATCTCAGCGCTGGCAGGGGTCTCCACACGGCTGCTCCAGCACCCAGGACTGCATCAGGGTAGGTCCATGTGGCTTCTCCTCGGGGATGTCTTCCAGGAAGTCAGCCTTGCCAGCTGAAGTAGGGCAGGCATCTGCACCCTGGTCCGACCATCAGAAACAAGAGACTCGAGTACTCGAAAGGCGAGGCTCACTTAGCCATTAATCTCTCCGCCCTTCAATTAACCCCACATGTGTTTATCGGCCAGGTTGCCACAATAAACTTTAACTATCTCACAGGAGCCCCTGCTCAATGTGAATTCCAGTGAGACCAGGGCCGGCTTTGTGGTGCAGGCAAACTTCGTTCATGCTTTGCGGATTAGCAAGCAGGTTTTCAACAAATCGAAGGTTGTGGCAACCTTGAGTGGAGCGAGTTTATCGGTGCCCTTTTCTCAATGACGTGCACTCATCTTGGGCCCATCTTGTACTTTCTCACACACTTGGGGAAACCCCATTTCCACATACGTGATGCTGGGTCACACTTGTGTTCCAAGGGCCTTTGAATGCTGTTCCCATCTCCCTGTTCAATCCTACACCATTGCCTTGGTAAAAACTCGGCTCTTCCCCACCTGCAAATGATAACCCTCCCGACACCCGTATTAACAAGCGGCGCGGGATATTATATGGCTTTACAGGCAGCCTTCAGAGATACCATGGGTTCAGTTCTTCATCTCCCCACTGCCACGAAGCCAGTTCATACTCCGGGTGCTCCCATGGGACAGAAGAGAACTGTCCCTGAGGGTTTCTGAGTCTGTCCCGCTTTACAGGGGTCGATAGGATCATCTTTTTCACAAGGAGAAGCTGGTGGGCTTGAACCACTTACCTTGTGGTTAGCAATCTGCAACCCACTATGCCGCCAGGGCTCTGGGTTCAGTTCCACACCACCACAATACACTGAGTACCCCAATGAGGGGAGCCATAGGAAGGTCTGTCTTTTCCCTGTAATGTACGGTGACCAGATGTCCCGATTTTTAACAATTTTTCCTGCGTCCCATTTTTAAAAAGTCACGATTTTTGGAAAGAATGCATGACAAGCTAGGGTATATACGGTTTTGGGCTGCCATGTGGCTATTTCACCAGGATATGAGTTTTATCAATGGTGTCCCGCTTTTGTCCCGCTTTACCAATGTTAAAATCTGGTCACCTTACTGTAATGCAAAGGTAACATCTGCACTACACTGTCATCTATGAGGGAGAAAAGACGGGCTTTCTACTCCCTTAGACAGTTACTGGCTCAGACACACACAGGGGCAGTTCTATTCTGTCCTAGAGGGTGGCTATGAGTCAGAATCGCTTCCAGGGCCATGAGTGAACATAGTCTATGAAGTGTGATGGAAAGGTTTGAAATGTGAGAATGACCAAAAGGTGACACAGGGACAAGAATAAGTACTTGCTGTTTAGGAAAATGGCATCTACAGATTGGCTGGATATAAAGTTGCCACAAACCTTCCATTTGTTCCAATCAAAATAAAACGCAGTATCTGCAAAGCACAGTACAGCTATGCCTAATAAAAAGGGATATGCTTGTATTTTGCCTGCGGGGCAGTCCCCCTCTGGCCCTGAGGGTGGGCCCTATTCCTCTTTTTTTTTTTTATATCCTCAGGACAGGTATTTCTAGGTTCTGGTGGCTAGTAGATCACGCAGTAGCTACTCACTGCAAGGTCAGCAGTTTGAAACCACCAGTGGCTCCAAGGGAGAAAGATGAGGCTTCCTGCTCTCATAAACAGCCCTCTGTACAGTGCTCTGCATTGGAAGCAGCTGGGTGGCTGTGAGTGAGTTGTTAGTGCCTCCAAATACCGTATATACTCGAGTATAAGCAGACCTGAATATCAGCTGAAGCACCTAATTTTACCACACCTGCATGAAAAATGTGCTGAGAACCTCAGCTTATACACGAGCATATACGGTATTTCACCCTGGGCTTCAGAGTCAGAACAGAGTTGGATCTTGACGCTGTCATTTCTTCACTGGGTGACCTCAGGCAAGTGACTTTCCCTTTTGGGCTCTCGGTTTTCTTGTAGTCCTCGTGAGTTGTGGGTTCCTACTCTTAGTGACTCCCCATGATGGGGAGCCTAGCCTGGATTCTTTATAGAAGCAGATCGCGAGGCCTTTTCCCACAGAACGCCTATTGGGTTTGAAATGCTTCGCCTCTTGGTAAGCAGCCAAATGCTGAATTAGTGTGCTGTCTGGGCTCCTTGTTTGAACCGTAGTTGTTGCCGCCGTCGTCGTTGTCGTCGTCGTTGTTGGGTGCAGTTGGGCCTGTGCTGCTGACTCCTGGCCACCCGATGTACAGCAGCAGGGCACACTGCCTGCGCCTGCGCCATCGTCACCACTGTTGTTAGGTTAGAGTCCATTACTGCAGCCCCTGGGTCAATCCATCTCCTGGAGGGTCTTCATCTCTTTCATTGACCCGCTCTTTTTGAGTGGCTTCCAACCTTAAAGACTCTTCTTCAGGCCCTCTATCTGACAGTGCCCCTCTGCTGCTCATAAGGTTTTCGGTGGCTTATCCGTCAAAAGCGGGCAGCCTATGCCTTTTTCTGACTCTGGCCTTAATCTGGAAGCTCTGCTGAAACCAGTTTGCTGTGGGTGACCCTGCTGGCCCTGGAAACGCAGGTGCCAATGCTTCCAACATCATAGCCGCACCCGGCCACCACAGTAGGACAGATGAGCGATGGGCTTTTTGCATAAAAAACGAAAAGCCAAACCCACTCCTCTCCAGTCGATTTCAGCCCATAGCAGCCCTATGTAGGGTTTCTGGGGCTGTACATCTTCAGAAAAAAGGGAGCAGAGAGCCTCCACTTTCCCCCCTTTCAGTGGCTGATGGGTTTGAACCACTGACTTTGTAGTTAGCAATCCCATGTGTTACCTGACAAGTAGCATGAGGGCTTTATTCATAGTACCCCCAAAACCCAAATCCACGGCCATGGAGTTGATTCTGATAAGGCCCCTAGGGGACAGAGTGGAACGATCCCTTTGTGTTTCTGAGACTGGAAGTCTTTATGGGAGCAGCTTCATCTTTCTGCCGCTGGTGGGTTCGAATTGTCTGAACTTCCGGGCCACCAGAATAGGGTAGGAGTCCAAGAATACCCGGCCCCACCCAGGCCTGCGCGGAGGCTTAAATGAGAATCCGCTGAGGACTGTTCGTCGCAGAACAGCCAGCAATTGGAGGGCTGCTTGCAGATTACACGTGGAATCACTTTAGCAAACAACTGGCGACTTCTGCTGGGCGGTGAGGGTTTCCTGCCCCTGCAGTGGTTCGACTGCTTGGCTGCTAAGCAAGAGGTTGGCATTTCGAAGACACTCCCCACTCTTCAGGAGAAAGTTGTGGCAGACCGCTTCTGTAAAAATCTGCAGCCTAGGAACCCTATGAAACAGTTCTGTTCTCTGCCATGAGGTCACTCTCAAGTGACCCGTGGGGTTGGCTTTGGAGGCCTCGTTAAGCCAGTGGCTGATTCCCACTCTACTCCCAAGTGTGTCAGAGTAGAGCTATGCTGCATGGGGCTTTCAGTGGCTGCTTTCTCAGAAGGGGGTCACCAGGCTTTTCTTCCAAAGCGCCTGGAGGTAGACTGATTCTGCCAACAAACATTTTGGTTAGCAGCCAAACTCTCAAAGAATGTGAGTGGGAAGATTTAGCCAGGCGAGGCTGGCGCTGTAGGGAAGGGCATAGTCTTCTCGGCGGGAGGGGCTGAAATTAGTGTTTTAACCTGCACCTCCTGTGACCCCGAGTTCCCGTGTGATGCTGGGGGAACGAAAGAGGGTGTGAGGTGGAGGGTGTGAGGTGGAGGGCGGCAAGGCCCAAGACGCTGCTCTAAAGCAATGCTCTGGCTGCAACAAACCCCCAAGCACCCTTTACAAAAAGCCAGATGAATCAGGAAATCAGGAAATGGGTACATGTTCCCATTTACCTTAAAACAAAAACGTCTGCTCATGAGCTGAGAGTGGTGCCCTTTGACCTTCTGACATTAACAGGATCCACCCAACATCCAAGACGCCAGATCCTGGTCCTGCTAGGGCATTTTGGAAACAACTGTGAAACTGAGTATTGAATTCATTGGGATTTTGAATTTCCTACCCCTTTACAATGCCTATGGCAGTTGTTTTGAGAAATTCGCCTTCAAATCCTTCCAAACAACTCGTTTGTGTTGATAGACTCCGTTTATGCATTTACAAGGCGTTTGGCTTTTTGTCTAATTGCTCTTGATCGGTTCCGCCTCAGGCTCACAGCAAGCTCAGGACTGGTAGGCACAGGGCTGCCAGCTGGGGGAGCAGTCAGCACTTTCAAACAGCTTTGTTGACATAAAGGAGTAAATCACCCACCGCACAAGACACCCACTGAGAGTGTCCAATTCTTTGGTTTTAAACATATTCACAGAGCACAAGGCAATTCCCACGATCTCACGTTAGAACAGGTTCTTCCCCCACCAAGAAACCCCACTCAGAGCACCCATTAGCCGTCCCACCTCCCACCTCCCACCTGGGGGCTCACTAACCGGCCTTCTCGCTATGGATTTGCCTCTTCTGAACATTTCATATAAAGGCAATCACACAGTATGTGCCTTTTGTGCCTGCCTCTTTAACTTGGCATATGTTCGGGGTCTGTCCGTGTTGTGGGGAGGCCTGGTGCTGTAGTTTTGTTGGGCTGCTGACCACAAGGTCAGCAGTTTCAAACTACCAGCCCTTCCACAGGAGAAAGACAGGACTGTGTGCTCCCGTCCAGAGTTCGTCTCGGGAACCCCCAGGGGCAGTTCTTCCTCATCATTTAAGATTGCTGTGGGATGGTAGGCTGTGTGTTACATCTTGCTCTCCTTGCCTCATGGAGCTTTCCATGTTGTGGTTGGCCACGATGCAGGCAGCATTTACCACCGGCAGGCCCCACATGCTTTTCCCGGGACCTTGTCATGGTACCCAGATTGCTCTGCGGGCAGCTGCTTCTAGTATTCTGGTTACGGTGGAGATGGCTGAGGCCAAGACTTTATGATGACACACATGCCAAGGCAGTTGTCTATCTCCAGGACCTGCTCTCCCCACCACCTGGCCCATTCGTTCACGGTCACTGCCCAGTTGAGCAAATGCTGAACCCTAGTGATAACTCAGCGCAAAAGCACATAACCACCTGTTCAGGAACAGTGACATCAACACACCCACACCCCCTCCACCCCAGATTCCCACAAAACTATCTTTCAGACAATTCTGCCACTTGCCACCCTTCTTGTCTGTCTGTGTGAGCCCCCAGTGTGTCTCCGTGGATACATCAGCTAGGGAGCTCATGTTGTTGTTAGGTAGCTGTTACCTACTGGGCTGCTAACCACAAGGTCAGCAGCTCAAGAATACCAGCTGCTCGGTGGGAGAAAGATGAGGCCTTCTACTCCCCTTTCAGTTAGTTTCAGAAACAAACCCACAGGGGCACTTCTAACCAGTCCTGTCGGCTCGCTGAAGCAGAACTGACCCCGTGGCAGTGAGTTGAGAGGCAGCTATTAGGAATACTCATTCACTTTCATCTGTGATCCCCATTTGCATTCCCATCCCGACTGCTAATGCTTCATCTAATGTGCAGTCTCTGGGCTCAGAAGCAAGGCACTTGACAGGAAAACAATAGAACAGAAAACTGCCATCGAGTTAATGCCCACTCAGCGACTCTAAAGGACAGGGTAGAACTGCCCTGTTTTGAGTTTTTGAGACTTTAACTGTTTGCAGGAGTAGAAAGCCCCATCTTTCTCCCACAGAACCACGGGTGGTTTTGAACTGCTGATCTTGCACATCGCAGCCCAGTGCATAACCACTACACCACCCAGGATCCAGAAAAATAGTGTTCATTAATTTAAAGCCTGGAGAATAGCTACATTGCATTTCACACCATAAACAGGGGTACCCGTCAGTGCAGAGAAGCACCCAACCCTGGGCATGATCCATCGGAATCTGGATGCACAGGGCCCATCGTGGCCAAGCAGCAGCATGACAAGGGTGCCTGAGCACGGTTGCTCTTGTCAGAATGCTCCTTGGGCAGGCAAGGTTCTCTCTGCAGACTCTAACCCTACAAAAGGGGCAGAACCCTGGCTTCACCAATAGGGCCAAGTCCTGACATGCTAGCTTTCTTCCAGGAACCCTTTGTAGCTTGTTCTCTAGCCACAAAGTATACTCTGCTGGCATAGTATATGCCTATGTGCTGCAAGGGCAACAGTTGGAAACCGGAGAGAAAAATGAGGGCCTCTATTCCTTGACAGTTAATTTTGGAAACTCACAGGGTCCCTGACTCGAAGTCAAGTTGATGGCAGTGAATTTGGTTTGGGCTTTAGACTTACTCATGAGCACGTAGCTCTAACCCCCACCCCGCCAGAATAAAAGTCAATAGTCATTCCATTCCTCCCGAGCTTGAAAAGAGTGATTAACAAATGAGAACAGAGCAGTCTCCTATAAGGAGACTGTTACATTACTACTGTTGAGCAGGCCACTGTCAAGTGTCACTTTAAAGATTTTCAAAAACTGTAGATCAGCTTGAGTCTATGAGGGTACGTAAGTGTTGCTACAAAACAATAGAAACCTTGATCACACAAAAAATAGCAGCATGGGAAGGCATTATATCTCGACATGTCTTTTTGGGTCTATATACTTCCGAGGGTGGTGTTTTCATCTAACGCTTTCTCAAAATTTTCTCCACCCTGCAATTTATACCATGTCAAAATAGCAGTTTTCCCATCTTAGAGAGATTTAAATCATGTTCCTCTTAAATATGGGCATTAGAGACAAAATCTTAAGGGGCAAAGTTAAGACCGTATGGTGAATGGGGTAAGGTTTCCCACGAAATTCTCATTGCGCATCACTGGCTACCTTCAAACAATAAGCAGGTTCACTGTCGTGTTGGTTAAAAAAAAAAAATGCCATGGTTCAACTTTCTTAGCCTCTTCCTTCAAGACCGTATGGTGAATCGATTAAGGTTTCCCACGAAATTCTCATTGCGCATCACTGGCTACCTTCAAACAATAAGCAGGTTCACTGTCGTGTTGGTTAAAAAAAAAAAAATGCCATGGTTCAACTTTCTTAGCCTCTTCCTCATCAACACGTTTCAATTTTCTTAAACCGTTACAAGCAGCCCTTGTGATCATCCTGTGTCCTTTAAAAAAATCTAATACGCTTTTGGACCCAACTCCCAAAGTCCCCAAAACCTCCTGAGCTGACCTCTCTACCTTGAATCACAAGCCTAGCAGATCCCATGGAAGCTCATTGACTGGACTGTTTTTTTCAGGTACCCACCCTACCAAGACTAGGACAAGTGTGTTAGTAGAGAACTTGTCTGTAGCCATCCACTAATAAGACATGTTTAAATACGCTTTATTTGGCATAGACCCGTGCATGAACTAGAACCCTATCAGTAATATCTTTTGACTTATCCTTGTATACAAGAATTTTGAAATGCATATTTAAGGTGGTTGGGTTTTCAAAACTTTATGCAATAAAACTGACACCACAGAGCAATCTTCATTAATTGCTTACATACCATCAATCTCTTCCAAAAAATGTTAACACTGTGACGTTTCAGATAAATTATTTAATATAAACACACACACACACAAAACCCCCAACCAACAGTTGTTGGTAAAACATTATGAAAATTAAAAGAGCAACCAGTTTCTAATTTACTGATTCAAGGAAGTTTAACGGCAGATTTAGAGTTTTCTTAACAGAAACCTAAACTGACATGGTGCCTTAGGTTCAACATTCTATAGCAGTGGAAGCCCAGATGATTCTTGAAGAATTTAACACGCGAACAGAGTGTTCGCAACAACACAACCCAAGACAGGCTCCTGAGATTTTAGGTCAAGAAGAATGGCTTCAGAGAGAGGGAACGGGACGACATTGGGCCAACTCAGGAGCCATCTGCTGACAGCATTGGTGGATACAAACAGAAGCTAAAAAAAACTTATCTCACAAATTTAGTTATGTATTTCAAAGCACCGTGGACATGAAAGGACAGGTAGTTCCCAACTCCCAATGTAGTCTAGTTGTGACCAAGCCCACTAAGGACTGTGTTTTTCGGTACCTCTCATCACTAGGAATAAGTACTACAGACACCGTCTTGGGGTAGTTTGCTGCTATTCCCATTCGCAGATGTTTGATGTGTGTGTGATATGTGCAGAATGTAAAGACACTGATACTCAAAGGGAATAATCATGAAAACAAAGTAAGATGAAATCTTGGCCTTCCATCGGAACGAACATACCATGGAACCATCAGAAGGAAACCACCATCAGCAGTCAGGGACTACCCGTGTGCTACAAGGTCCAAGATCTCACTTGGACAAGGAACTGGGAGATCCAACCTTTGCCTGAGTCTTGCCAGGCATAGTTTCAGCTTACACCTTTCTCGGTGTGTTCAGATGTCACTAGTCTATTGGAGGAACTTTACAAACGGGTGAACTTTCTGAAAAGCACAATGGCCTCTTATTGAAAACGCAGTTTCAGTTTCACTCGAGGACAGAGTAAAGCCCTCCGGAGCATCAACTTCACTTTCCGTGGATCTACATCAAGTATGTGTGAGAACACACTCAGGCTAAAACAAAAACCGCTTCCTTCACTTTCAACCGAAAAGTCCTTTTACAGAGGTGGTTCAGACTTTTCTAGATGAAATACACAGGCAATACTGCTGGTAAAGGGGCGACCGCTGAAGAAGGGGGGAGGGGGGGATGTATGAGGAGCTGCTCACAGCGGCACGGTGGAATCGGAGGCTAGAGACCATCCTTCCCTAAGCTGAGTGTCTGATGACTGACCTGAAGCTCCTGTGTCATCCTAAATGCAATGCTGTCTAGGGAAAATAGTTTAATCTAGTTCAGAAAAAAAATAGTTCCTATTTTTCCATCTCCAACAAAACAGTGGTTATGAAGTCCAGCGCCACCAGGCGACCTTCATCCTGTCCCACACCGCTGAGAAGGAATCCAGGGCAGGACGGACATCCAAGATGGTGAATTGGTAGTTCTTGTCCACCTCGCCGCCATCGTAGTAGTCAATGATGTACCTCACCTCCGTCCCACAGCGGTTGATGATCCAATCGTGCCGGTCAAAGGGCAGCTCATACCTGGAAGAAAACAGGCCAGTGAGGGCTCAAACGCTTCCTGGGCACTCCAACCTGGGTCAAACCGTAAGAAAGATCCAGAAGAGCACCTGCCTGCCCTGAGAGTTCTCCCTCTAACTGGGGAGCTGAGATTCATGGGGAGAACCGGAATGCTGGCCACCCGGAATGCAGCTAGTCTGGTGGCATTCTGTGGGAAGGAGCCGGATCAGGGAGGTCTGCTGAGATACTGCACAAGTTCAGGCTGGAAAGCCAATGATAGGAAGGGGTGGGTGCCCACATGACAAATGGCAGCTCAGCCGGATCCCTGACAGCAAGCAGATGGGAAGCCAGCGTACGGCCAGAAGGGCCCTGCCAATCTGCCCAGGAGAAACTGCAAGTGAGGGCCACCATTACATTCTGGAAGGTGGTGCTGGGTGTCGTGTCTCGGCACCACTGGCAGGGTTGGCTTTTTTTCCTTGACCTCCGAGTTTTTTAGATCTTTTCACTTCTGCTAATGACAGAAAGGTCACGTTACCTAAGGAAGGGGACAGTATCATGTTTGCACTGGCACTTACCCCATCCAGGAACGGATCCTTGCCCTTGGCGAATACTCCTTAGCTTTACCTCCAAACCGGATCAATGTTGGACCGCAGGGACACTCCCTAGGAATCCCCAGGTAAGAAAAGTCTATTCAAACATCCTCTTTTCAGAGACCAAACCCAACCAAACTTAATGCCTTCAAGTCGATGCTGACTCATAGTGACCATTAAGGACAGGGAAGAAGTGTCCCTGTGGGGTTCTGAGACTTTAAATCTTTCAGGGAGCTACAAGCCTCATCTTTCTCCCTCGGAGCGAGTGGTGGGTTTGAACCGCTAACCTGGAGGTTAGCCATGATCTCTGGGAAAACCCTCCCAGTGGTCCCGGAGCAGGAGAGAAGATGAGGTGGAAATGAGGTCGCCTGTCTTGGGAGTGACATACTATGGTAAGCTTGGCGGCCATCCTCAAGTGTCTCTCCTAAGGGCCGGAGCACCAAGGGGCCTCTAGGAGTTCTGGCACTCTACTCCCCCCTACCCCCACACTGCCCAAGGGCCATAGGCCATAGGCCAAGATGAGATCCAACCCTGGCAGACTTTCTTCCCAGGCCCAGGGTGTGTGTTTCCAACAAGCTGCTTAATTCTGCTGCAACTCAGACAGCTGACTGACATCTACTATGAGGGGCACCCACTTCCCCTCAGAGCCACGCTGACTGCCTGGGTGTACCTCTCTAGCTTCCAAAGCAGTGCGTGGAAGAACCAGGACAGCGCCTGCCACAGGACATCACCACAGACTCTTGGGATGAGCCCTTTTCGCTCGACAGGCGTCACACCCACCTGCAACATCCGTGCTGGGTCCACAGCCCAAACACCGCCCCCCAGGAAGAGTTTCAGGTTTTCCAAATATTACAAAACTTTCTATTAAAAACAAAATCAGGCACTGAACTTTTTTAGCCCAAGCACTGCTGCCAGGTCCCTGCCACCCCAGCAATCACAGAGCACCTGCCAGGGGACACAACTCCATAGGGGTTTCGCCATACAGTGGAACATGCCACTTGGCCTGCTGTGTCTGGAGAGCGGACTGCTAACAAGAGGGGTGGCTGCTCCATTGACTCAAGTCCATGTCCTTACCTGGCGTGCAGGGCTTCCCACTTCAAGATCTCCTTCCAGGCTTGCTCGTTATTCTGATTGTGAATTCGAATGATATTATACATATCTTTCTGACTAATATCATCGTGTTTCCACTTCCACCTAGGAAAGAGCATGGGTACCGCCTGACAGTTACTGAGAGAGCCACAAAATGAGTCCTCGCCCCTGTGAACGGAAGATGAAGGCTCATGGTCTATGGACGTCAGTGGCCCCACAGAGCAGGACTAGCCAGCAGCCCAAAGGGACTGCAGACACACAGGAAACAAGGCCCAAGGGACCCCTTAATCTCATTCACGGAGCCCCAAAACCAGTCACACAAGGATCATGCCACTATCGATTTGGGGCTGACCCTTTTCAGGTGATACCATAGATGAATGACTAGTCCCTCCCGCCCCACCTTTTCCAAGGATTTCCTAGGACAGAGGTTTTTGTGGGTTGTTGTTTTTTTCCCGTAACAATTACTGGCTTGCCTTTAGAATTTGAGAAGTCCGGAAAAGTAGGTGAGTAGCAGAGAATGACTGACTCACCAGGCTTTCCTGAAGGTTTAGAGGATTGGAAACGTCTTTGACATTTATTTTGCAAACAACGCTGACCAGCAAGTTGCTATTGCCGACCGCAGGCACCCTCACTCACCCTTTCTTTAACATGGCATTCCAAAACATCTGCTCGGAGGGGTACACCCACTTCTTCTCGGAGTCCGCTCTTGGAATGGAAGATTCCTCCCTGGTCGTCGACAGCGGAAAGGGCTGATCAGGGGCTGGCATCTGATTAGGTGGTGGCATCTACATCAAATGAACCGAGTGGGTAATGTTGGAAAGAGGATTCATGGGGAAAATAAGCTCTAATTGATTCCCTCCTGGAAAGAGAGGCCTCACGCGTGTGGCCCAGGACCTTGGGAAACGAGCCTCACCGGCGACTTCAGCTGCTTTAGAGAGCTAGAATGCTGTCCTGCGTTTCCCATCAGTTCTCAAAAATGTTAACACTGTGGTAACAAGTCCTGCTTTTTCGCCTTTGAACAGGTTTAAAACCAATGTGTGATGGCGCCCAACCCACCAGGATTTCCAGATCCTTGTGTTGAGCCCAAACTCACTGAGCCTCACCAGTGAATTGTGACGCCAAGGACTGAAACCCTAGGCCGTGTGGTCATCACAAGGCATAACTGCTGGCAGTCATGTGACACCAAGCCCCACTGGGAATCCTGTGCAGGTGCCATCCCCCCCCCCCCCCCCCCACACCTATAAAAGCACCCCATCTTGTAGCATGGTCACAAAGTTTTCACAAGACCCAAATCAACTTTGCCACTCTAGCTGCACTCCTCAGTGTCCCAGGGCCACCAGGCATTCTCTGTGACTA
>NW_022103951.1:17633257-17642953 GCF_000313985.2 Echinops telfairi
GAGAAAAGGTTGAAATTTTCAAAGATATGGTCTAGCTTTGACACACAATCAATGCTAATGCTCAAAGCAGGAGCAGTCAAGAGATCAAAAGATGTGTTGTGCTGGGTAAATCAGCTGCACAAGACCTTTTTAGAGTATTGAAGATATAGGGTGTTACTTTGAGGCCTAAGGTATGCCTGACCCAAGCCATGGTGTTCTCCATTGCCTCATACACATGTGAAAGTTAGATGTTGAATAAGGAAGACCGAAGAATGGATGCATTTGAAATTGTGGTGTTGGAGAAGAATATTGAAAGTACCAGGGACTGCTAAAAGGACATACTGATCTGTTCTTGGAAGAAGGCCAGAGTGCGCTTACAGGCAAGGATGGCAAGACTTTGTCTCACATACTTTAGACGTGTTATCAGGAGAGACAGGTACCTGGAGGAAGGCCCTCAATGAGATGGACAGACACAGAGGCTGCAACACTGAGCTCATATTTTGTGAGGATGGTACAGGACTGTGCAGTGTTTTCCTCTATTGTAATAGGGTTGCTATGGGTTGGAGCTGCCCTGATGGCACCTCACAGCAACAGCAGCCTCTGTGTCAGTCACTATTCTAGATTTTCAATGGGGAAGGACTAGCCAAGTCCTTTTGTCCAAAGAACAGAAGAATCGGTCCTAGCAGCCTGCAACTTGTCAAGAGAGTGTGAAATCCTTCCCGGCTTAGTGAGGAACAGGGGCAGAGCAGGCCTTACCAGATTGGAAGGGTCCACCTCCACAGACTTGCCGGCCTTCACTGGGCACTCCACGTATTCATAGGCGTGCTCCTGGTGGGTGGGTACCAGCGGGGCCATGCCCTCAATGGCGGCTTCCCGTGGCTCTGTGCTCACTGGACAACCTGAGATAACCCACAAAGAAGGGTGTCACAAGGCAGGACACCGGCATCACCCCAGGCTCACCATCCCAAATCAGAGCGCCATGGAGTCATTCCAACGCAAAATGACCCTGGGGACCTGAGGAGCTGGGTGGTCAGAATACACTACATTTGTCCTTCTTCAAGGTCACAGGGTTTTCATCAGATTTGCCACTTACTAGCTGTGTCATTTCCTTGACTGTAAAATAGAAAACCTAGGATGCCAGACTCTGTGGACTAGAATATAAGGTCCAGAGGAGCCCTGGTGGCGCAGTGATTAAACGATGAGCTGTGAACTAAGAGGTCAGTGATTCAAACTCATCATCCACTCCATGGGAACAAGAAGAGGCAGTCAGCTTCCACATGGCTGACGGCCTTGGAAACCAGGTGGAACAGCACTACTCTGTTTGATGGGCTCACTGTGAGTTGCAACCCACTAACAGCAAGGGGTTTCATTTGGGTTTGGCTGGTGTGAACAACTACCCTGCAAAATCACAGTAGGGCTCTGGAAACACTACATGCTGCTGGCCCCTCCCCTCCCAGGCCAGACAGACTCTAGACATCTGTGTATACAATCTAAAGCAGACCCAGACCCTTAAATATGAAAGCCATTTCACTCTGCCCGTAGAGAACGGACTGCAAGTCCACCAGGTGCTGATTGTGGGCAGAGCAGGGAGCACCGGCGTCTGCTAGGATGGCAACATTTCCAGCAGGGTGGTCACCGTCTGGGGCTAATTATTCAGTGTGAGGCACCCTGGACACTGGAGGAGGTCGCACAATCTCCTTGACCCATCAGATGTCAGTAACACCATTTCATTCAGCTGTGACTCAAAAAAATGCCTCCCAATGGCGCAAAATGTCCCCGGGGGACCCCATCACTCTGGCTGAAAACTACCATGTACACAGTGATCAACTGCAGAGGTGGGAGCTAACTTTTGGGACAGTCTCAAAGTGTCAACACTGGCCAAGACACTTTTAATCTGCATCTCAATGGATCCTCTTAATAACCCTTTAAGACAGTATCACCGTGTCCCCATCTCACGGCTGGTGGGCAGGCATACCAGAAAGACCTGTCTAAATGCCACTTGGCACAAGAGACCAACAAAGACTGACTCACGCTTAGGGCCCCATCCATCACCAGCATGCTGTACTGCCTCTTGTAATCACTGAGAATTCTCTGGTCTTTAGTTCCTGGGCAGTCCCTTACCTGTCATTTTCCCTTCATGCATCGGGCATCCTGAAGGTGGGGATGCTGTCTGATGATCTGAAGCATTTGAGGTGTGCACAGCCACAGCAGGCTTCGATAGGGGCAAACCCATGGCTGGAACCACAGGGCTGACTCGAAACGATTCTAAATAGACACAGACACACCACAGCAGAGACACAAATTATACCGTCGATGCCTCAACTCAAACTACTGCTTTCTTACTCATCATCTGGCCAACCGTGTTCTGCCTACTGTGCTCTTGGTGGGGACCCGCAGGCAAAAAAGCCACCTGAGAGAATCCCTTAGAATATACCACCCCATGGGGACACGTTTGTAGGGGTGGGCGGATTTGGAAGCCGAAGGTGAGGAGGTCTCTGCGAAAGAGGGAAACCACATCCCCACAGAGAGGCGTTCTGGATAGGGGAAGGGGACCCACCTTGCCAAGCCCCTGGCCTCAGGGCTGAGGTATCACGGGAGGGACACAAAGTTGTGGCGTGACGCAGAGAAAAGGAGTCAGGGCAAGAAGGGGCAACGGTGGCAGGGGGGCGGCCGCAGTCTTCCTTGCAGGGTCCACGGGACTCCAGACCCCCACCGGCCCTCCCCCTCCCCACCTCCCCGGGCTTCTCGGAGCGGCTGGCTCCGCCTCACACCGCCAACCCACGCCCAGAACAGCAGTAACCCGCCGCGGCCGCCACCTTCCCTCTACCGGTCACCGCTAACGCCTCGGTCACAGCCGGTGCCCGTTCGTCCCGCCGCTTCCTTTTCCGAAGGCGGGACTTCCGGGCGCGTGGACACGGGATCGCCAACTACAAGGCGGGACATCCGTTACCCGCCGCTAAGCAGGCCCCTCCCTCTGCCACAGTCGACCTATTAGCACGAGGGCCCGCTTTCTGGCCCCGCCCTCGCGGCCCCGATTTGCTCACGCCCCACAAATGCAACTTCCGGAGACTTCCTGAGGGAGGCGGTCTGCTCTGTAGGCTGTAAGTGGCAAGGCGGCTTGCTTTGCAGGAACTTAAAAATAGGATTCGGTTAGAGTGGATGTCTGGAGAAACGACCGATTCTGGACATCTGTAAAGTCGCAAAACAGGCCCTGTCCTTTAAACCCGACCTAGCTGGGTGTGTGGACTCGAATTTAAAAAGAAAAGGAATAAAATAGATATTCTCCAGTTTCTGAATGTAGACAATAAAGCCCAGTAGTGTTAGCTCTGTGGCACCAGTAGAAATTACAGATATGTAGATGATGGTTGGGTCCGCTTCCAAATACCGTTCATTACACAGGGAGTAAGGCAGTTGGACCTTGTGAGGAGACCTGATGGCTCTGGTTACACATACCACAAGGTCAGCAGTACAAACGGCAAGAGAAGGATGAGGCTTTCTACTCCTGTAAAGAGTCTTTGAAACTCAAAGGGGCAGGCTTATTCTGCCCTATAGGGTCCCTATAAATCAGAATGGACTCGATGGCAATTTTATTTTTGTGTGTTTTAAGTCACCGAGTGTCACAAATAGCTCAACTAGTGCTTGATTGCAATCTAGTCTTGTTTCACAGAATTGCATGTAGCTCCCATAATCCTCTTTTTCTCTTTGCAATCCCATAATTGTCTTTCATTCCCATGTCAATGTTGTTTCCCAGAATTGGTTGTTTCCCACAATTCCCTGTTTATTCCACAATACTCTTCTTATTAGGCCAGATTGACTAGTGCAGCAGTTCTCAACCTGTGGATCATGACCCCTGTGGGGTTTGAACGACCCTTTCACAGGGGTCACCTGATTCATAACAGTAGCAAAGTGACATTTAGGAAGTAGCAACAAAAATAATGTTATGGTTGGGGGGGGTCACTACCACATGAGGAACTGTATGGAAGGGTTGTGGCATTAGGATGGTTGAGAACTGCTGGACTAGAGAAACAAATACAGACACTCATAGGTGTAAGAAAGCTTTTATATCAAGAAGCTTTATTTATCAGGAAAACATCCCAGTCTAGATCAAGTCCATAAGTCCAACTCAAGTCCACAAGTTCCTCTTCAGAGTCACATAGTCACAAACAGTGATACAGAATGCAGGCAGATCACAGGTTGGTGGATGCAGGGGGGGAGGGCATTCCCCAGGGCCCTCTTTATGAAAAGGCCGTGCCCACAAGGAGACACCATGAGGCACCTGTACACTTTTATATACCTTCAAGTTTCATGAAATTATGTAACTATCACATCTACATTCCCACAATTTTTTGTAGCTCTCACAATTGCTGGTCTCTCCCACAATTTAACAGACTCCCCAAACTTCTCGTCCCTCCCACAATTCCCTGATACTCCCATATTTCTCTCTTCTTCCCTACAATGCTTTCATTCACACTTCATTGTTCCCTTTCAAAAGCTAATGTCCCTTCCCCCAATTTTTTGGCTCTCCCACAAATTTCACTACTCCCCACGATTTTCCACTTTCTTCCACAATTCACACAATCCCCTTTCTCTTTCACAATTCTGGGTATATTCCACAATTCTGCATGTCCGACAATCCTCATAGTTCCCCACAATCCCAAGATCTTCCCATAAGTCACTTTTTCTCCCATAATTCTTTCTTACGTTCTACAATTCTATCTCTCCTACAATTCCATGTATGTAACACAATTCTCCACTTTCTCTCAAGTCTCTGTTCTCTCTTCCAAATACTCCATCATTCACAGGTTCCTGTCTCTCCTACTCTCTTCAGTCTTTCCCCAAATCCTCTGTCTCATAATTCTGCATTTTCTCCCATAATTTCTTCTCTTTTCCTCAGCTACCTGTTCCAGCACATTTCCCAGAGTTCCCTTTCCTCCTTCAATTTCCCTGCTTTCCCATAGTTTCTCCCCACCCACACACACACAATTTCTTATCCTCATCCACATTTGTCATAATTTTCTGTGTCCCAGTTCTCTGTTCTTTCCTCTACTTCCTCGCTTCATTCATCATTCCCTGTTTATCCTACAACTCCCAGCAATTCCCTTTCTCCCCCACTTTCTTGTGTCTCCACACTCCTCTAATCTCTCTCACTCATGCTTCCCTCCATTTCTAGTCTTTCCAGCAATTCCCTTTCTCCTACAACTCTCCCACAGCTCTCTTTTCTCTTCATCAATTCGCGGTTCTCTCCCCAAATTCCCTGTCTCTCCTATAAGTCTTGGTTTTCTTTCAAAATTCCCGCTCTCTCGGGATTCTTCATTCTCTCATCTCCCATGTTTTTCTTTACCCCAAAAATGATCTGTTCTCTCCCGAGTTCTCCATTCTGTGGAAATAGACAACAGCAACATAAGCACAGACAATAGCTAGTCATTCAAACTTGGAATTGCAAGGGAGCTACCACTACTGGGTTGGGCCAAAGCAAAGGCAGGCAGCAGAGTGGGGAAGTTTCCTCGTGGAAAACAGGAAGGGCATCAGGCATGCCCTGATTGGCGGCTGTCAGCATGGGGAGGCGGAAGGGGCTGAGGGCTGACCTGAACCCATGGCATTGGGTCAGTGAGCCTAGGTGACTTCCCTAAATTGGAAGCAGGGGCAACAAGAAGGAGGCCATTGATGGCTAAGACCTGGCCCTTTAGACCCATGGTGACTGAGGTGGGTTAGTTTCCTGGGCTGGACGCCGCAGATGGGGACTGACTCCCTGGGCTGGTGCTGTAGGCTGGGGGGCAGACTTGTATTTCTCTCTATGCTCGCCTCAAACTCGGTTTGAAAACTCAGTCTCAGGGCTCTCCCACCATTCTCCATTCTCTCCCCCAAATCCTTTGTTTTTTTGTATAACCCCTGCCTCTCCCACCAGCCTCCGTTATTTGCCACAATTTCTCAGAAGAGCCTTCCCTAGGTGCCTCTGGGCTTCCCCAGGACCAGGGCCTGCAGGGCTGCCTCACAAAAGCGCTGCCAGAGCAGCTTGAACTCAACGGAGCGATCCAGGCCTGCATGTGAGCATTGTGGAACTAAAGGTCAAGGCCCTTAGCATGGGAGGCCAGGTGGAGCAGGGAGAGAACATTACAGAGAATAGGGCAGTGGTGGGGCAGGCAGTGCGGGCACCTGCAAGGGGGCGTGGCCATAGCAAAGTGCTTGAATTAGGCAAGGCAGGAGAGACTGGTTCCTAAACAGCTCTGGTGGCACAGGTAGAACACAACACTCTCTCCCCCACACCAACCAACCAAACAAAAACCAAGTGGCCTTCGGGTGGACAGCAATTCACATCTACCTGGTGTGCGGCAGAGCAGAGCTGTGCTCCACAGGGTACTCAATGGCTCATTTTTTGCAAGTAGAAAACCAGGCCTTTTCTCCCCAGCATTTGCACCTCCAACCTTTCAGTGCAGTGACTGTTTTCATTTCCCGGGATCCCTGGGCCACCACACAGGATGCCAATGCTCTGCTCTTTCCCACAGTGACCTATTGATCTCACACCTCTCTAGGATAGTGCTTGGCACATCTGCCATTGTGTGTTCAACTGTGTGCTTGTCTGACCTACCTATGAGTTTTTTGAAGTTGAAAATATTATCTTATTAGGCTTTCTATGCCCCTTTCTTCTTCTATTAAGAAAGTTTTCCCATAATAAAATAAAATAAGGTCGCCTTAACTAAGTACTCTTTAAAGCAGTGGTTCTCAACCTGTGTGTTGTGACCCCTTTAGGGATCGAACGACCCTTTCACAGGGTCGCCAAATTCTTAACATTAGCAAAATCGCAGTTATGAAGTAGCAACGAAAATAATTTTATGGTGGTGGAGGGAGGTCACCACCACATGAGGAATTGTATTCAAGGGTCTGGGCATTAGGAAGGCTGAGAACCACTGCTTTAAAGCATTGAAAAGCAAACGTCTCTTTGAGGACTAAGGTATTCTCAGTGACCTCATCTACATGTGAAAGTTGGACATTGAATAACAAAGACTGAAGAAGAACGGATGCATTTGAATTATGGTGCTGGGGAAGAATACGGAAAGTACCATGGACTGCCAAAAATACAAGCAAATCTGTCTTAGAAGAAGTTTGGCCAGATTACTTCCTAGAGGCCAGGATGGCGAGACTTGATCTCATGTACTTTGGACCTATTGTCAGGAGAGACCAGTAGAGGGGTAGCGAGAAAGAGCACCGACCCTTTGCACCATGCAGGGACCCTGCTTATGAATAACTGCCTTTAGTTGGGTGTTGGGTGTCACTGCATGTCTTTCTCTAACCTCTAGATGTTCACAAGGCAACGCTCTGAAGGAAAAAAAAGATGTTCTGATATACAGCCAAACCTGCCTAAGGCTAGACCCTCCTTGGTAACTGCCAGAGGGCGGGCATACACTGTGCCTGCTACAAGGCCAACTCAACAGTGATCACCATCCACTGGTGATGCCAGCCTGGAGCTGCCCAGGAATTGAAGCCAGATTCAGAAGAGGGTCTGGCACGAGTAATCTCATTGCTGACCTCCGATGGATCTTTCCTGAAAGCAAAGACTATCAGAAAGAGGTTTACTTGTGGTTTATTGACTATGCAAAGGCATTGGACTGGGTGGATCCTAACAAAACTATGCATAGCATTGCAAAGAATGGAATTCCAGAACACTCAACTGTGCTCATGCAGAACCTGTACAGAGACCAAGAGGCAGTTGTTCAAACAGAATAAGGGACTACTACAAGGTTTCCACTCAGGAAAGGTGTGCACCAGGGTTGTATCCTTTCACCTTACGTATTTGCTCTGCAGCATCCTAATTGAAGGAAGGCTCATTAGCAACCTGTGATCTACAGGTGATATGATCTTGCTTGTTGAAAGCAAAGAGGATTCGAAGCACTGACTGATGCAAATTCAAGACTACAGCAATGTAAAGAAAACACAGATCCTCACAACTGGACATATAGACCACCTCACGACCCACAGAGACCAGCGTGACGTTATTAAGGATTTCATTGTATGTGTGGACCCACAGGCAACTCCCAGGGAAGCAGTAGTCAGGAAATTCAGCGACGGGTTGCATGGGGCAAGTCTGCTGCACAAGACCCTTTTCAAGGGTTGACAAGCAAGGATGCTACTTTGAGGACTAGGGTGCACCTGACGCAAGCCAGGGTCTTTTCAGTCCCCTTATGTGCCTATGAAGACTGGACACTGAAAAAGGAAGGCAGAAGATGAAGGGATGCATTTGGATGGTGGTGCTGGTGAAGAAGGCTGAAAGAACCGTGAACTGCCAGAAATCCACCAGAACTCATTGCCACATGCTCCAGAGGGTCAGCAAAAACCAGGAAACCCCTCAGTGATGGACACAGTGGCAGGCACAATGGGCTCAAACATAAGAAGTGTGAGGTGGTGCAGGGCGGGGCAGCATTTTGCCATTGGACAAAAGGTCACTGCGAGAGGATGGCACCTGACAACAATACACCAGGAGCATTTCCTTGTTGAGCTGCATTTATCCACGTGAGGGCCTCCCACACATACGACGGAGGCCAATTCATTGTGGAATTCTTCAGCATCAACGTGTACCCTTAGTCCCATCAATCCTAAATGCTATCCCAACATTCTGGCCACTTTTGCCATAGTCTAGGATTTTCCAACATGTTCATTCTTTTCATGGAGAAACTTGGCAGACTACTGCTGTCTGAAATTACCATCAGAGAAAGGATGAAGGCAGGCAAGCAGGCAGGCAGGAAGGAAGAAAGGGGAGAAAGCAAAAACCATGGTTGCAGATCATGGGAAGTACATGGGTGTCAAGGAAAGAGGAGTTTAGCGTGGGACACATTGCAGGGGAGATTCTGATGGTTGTCTAGACAGTGGCATCCAAGAAGCAGTTTGGAACCCCGAACTGGGACTCAGGTAATAGAGAGCGTTGCCAATACCGAGGGGTGAGTCATCAGTGTGTGTGTGGTGGTAGGGGTGTTAAGCCTTGAGTACAGACGATAGTATCTTTCCAGGCCTTTGCTTTGCTATCATTCCACATTGACCAAAAAAGCCTGATATTAATTTGGTTTCCCTACTGAGAAGGGAGTGCTGGACGAGCCAACCTAAACATATTCCTGTCTACTTTGCAGTTTTAGTTCTCATTGTAAACGTTGTAAATAAGAGATTGGCGAGAAGAGAAGCACAACTGGAAGGGAAATTGAGAAGGTGAGGGATGAGTAGCTGCAGTGAAGGGGAGGAAGGCCCGCTCGGGTGGTTTGGACTCGCTCTGAAGTGGGATAGGAGAACTAAAGCCACAAAGACAAGCTGCCGGACCAGGCGCTATCCTCACCACATCAAACGCTATTGCCCAAGAAATATGCTTTGTGGAATATAGAGATTCATATTTTAACTCTTGACTCTTAGGAGGTACACATGTTTGTGATATTATTCTATCGCTTGGTCTGCCTATGCAATAAAATCCAAAGACTCACAGGCTCTAAGTGGACAGTTATTGGTACAAATATTGAAAAGATGTCATCAGAATGTAGCAATGGTTTTTTTAAAAAAATCTTTCTTTCACATATATGCACGTTCTCTCCTCTCTTCTCCTTTCCTCCACCCTTTTCTCTCCCCTCCCCTCCCCTTTCACCACTCCCTGTCTCCCTCTCTCTCCTCTCCTCTGACCCTTTCTCCCTCTCCCTTCTCCTTTTCCTCTCTCCCTTCTCCTCTCCCCTCTCTTCTCTCTCTCTC
>NW_022103951.1:17644512-17645896 GCF_000313985.2 Echinops telfairi
GAGGCACCTCCAAAGAAAGGCCTGGTGATCTACTTCTGAAAAATGAGCCATTGAAAACCCTCTGGGACACAGTTCTACTTTGACACACACAGGGTCACCAGGAATTAGTCAGCCCAGCAACTGGCAACACTGAAAGAAGAAGTGCAGGCTGGATGATAAAGCATAAACCACAAGCGAAACAAAAATCCATCGCCGTGGGGTCGGTTCCGACTCATAGGGACTCTATAGAGGAGACAGGAGAACTGGTCCTGTGGGTCTCTGACATGGGGCTCCCTGCAGGCCTTCTGCTAGTGTGCTCAGTTTCTCTCCAATTGCCCCCGCCCTTGATGCTCTTTCCCAGATATCTGTCTCACCAACTATTGATTGAAATTTTACAATTATTTACATAGACAATTACATGACTTCTCTTATGTTTGAGTATATGAGGGGGTATCAAAAAGTTCATAGAAACAATTCATTGATCCTTTTATTCCATCTTCTACTAACTTTTGGAATCCCCTCCCAATAGAATCTATCCTGGTTTAAGAAGAAAGGTACACCTCAAAATCCTACCCCCCATTTTTTTTTTCTCATATGGCTACTCAGTTGTCCCAGGACTATTGAATAAAAGCCACCTCCCCCCAACAATTGAATTGTTCAATTACATCAAGAAGAGTTGTATAAATCATCACCACACCCTCAACTTTGAGATGCTGCCTTAATATGAAAATATACATTGCCCCAAACCAAGAAGATTGAACAACAGACCAGTGATGGGGACAAAGCCTCAAAGTCCCCGAGGAATCCTGATTGTAGACGACTGACTCTGGGGGCAGTGCTTGGCACCTCTGAACTGGGTGGCGGTTACACACAAGGGAGAGTCTAAAGTTGTAACGGGGTGGGGCACTAGACGGCTCCATCCCCGACTGCAGGAAGAGCACTGGGATTTGTAGCAGGTGCTCCTTTCGGTCAGGAATGCTGGTGACTGGAAGGGTATAAGGGCTGTAGGGTAAGCGCGTGCTTCCCTAACTCTGAGAAAAATGGGGCTGGACTGACAGGCTATAACATGTCCTTCTTTTTATTTAACAGAGACAGACTCATCTGCTCTGGGGCAGGATGTTAGACTTGGAACTATTTGTATGGCCTTTCTTTCTTTCTTTCTTTTTTTCTTTTGGTGTCTATCTATGGCTAGGCAGGATAAGCAAACCAAAGGAGACAGCAATGGACTGACAGTTCTGGGAACAGGTGGGGGATGGGGGCTGAGAGGGGGCATGGTAGAGGAGGAGGTAGGGAGAGGAGAGTGGTGAGCCAATCATGACAGGGACAGGGGAATAGCAAGGGGACTAAAATTGAAGGTGATGCAGATATAGCATTCCTGGTCATGTTTGATCAATTGAAATGTATC
>NW_022103951.1:17647094-17679569 GCF_000313985.2 Echinops telfairi
TTATTCTACACTATTTTGTTTGCACAAACACACCAGTCACACATCATTTTCATTATTGGGGCCCTCTCTGGCAAAGCCACTTCCCTCTCACTGATCTTCTCTAGAACTTTCTTTTTCTAAAATTAAATCATTTTATTGGGGGCTTGTACAACTCTTATCACAATCTACACATACATCCATTGTGTCAAGCACGTCTCTAGAACTTTCATTGACATTTTTGTTTAGATGTTGGAATGAAAGTTGGAATCATCTGGACTAGTTTCTTAAACCACCACTTGTCTGTCAGTGTGTCATACTGTGGTGGCTTGTGTGCTGCGTTGATGATGAAAGCTACGTCTCTGGTATTTTCAAACACCAGCAGGGTCACCTAAAGTGCACAGGTTTCAGCAGAACTTCCAGATGAAGAACAGACTGGAAAGAAGGAATAGGCGGAAAACCTTATGTATGGCCTCAAAACATTGTCAGATACTGAAATCATCATGAATAGCATCAGAACATTGTCAGAGATAGTGCCCGAGGATGACCTTCTCCGGTCAGAAGGCACTCAAAATACGACGGCGGAAAGAGCTGCCTTCTCAAAGTAGCGTCGACCATAATGGCTTGCCTGGAGGTAAGGTTGCAGGACTAAAGCCTATGGGAGTAAAGCCTCTGGGACCTTCATTTGCTGTTGGGGCCGGTCTCACAAGGAGAAGAAACAGCCACAAACATTTATTAGTAATTGAAACTTGGAATATGCGAAGTATGAATCTAGGAACATTGGAAGTCATCAAAAATGTAATGGAATGCACAAATATCGATACTCCAGGCATTAGTGAGATGAAATCGATTGGTATTGGCCAGTTTGAATCTGACAGTCATATGGTTCACTGTGCCAGGAATGAATTATTCAAGATCTTGAAATATCCTTTGTGACTCCATTCTTCTCGACTATTTCAGAATCTGTCTTGAAATACAGTACTGCCTGTGGTGGGATACCTATCCACATACAAGGAAATCCAGTCAACACAAGTATTATTCAAATTTAAACAGCAACCACGACAACTAGTGGTGAAGAAATTGAAGAAGTTTACCCATGTCTTCACTGTAAAAGTGATCAGATGTGCCATCAAGATGCATTGACAATTATTGGTGACTGGAATGCAAAAGTTGGACATAAAGAGGAAGGAACCGTTGGAAACTATGGCTTTGGTGACAGAATATCAGAAAGGAAATGGACTCCAACTGTGGGAAGAGGCGATGGAGAAGCTCAGTATCAACAGCTAACACAAGGCCTGGGGCTGACTAAGGAGCAGACCCATTATTGCCCCTATGCAAGTTCCCAGGAGCTCTGGTGCTGTAGTGGTTACTAGTTGGACTGTTAAACATAAAGTCAGCAGTTCAAAACCACCAGCTGCGCCATGGGAGAAAGATGGGACTTTCTACTCCCATAAAGAGGTACCGTCTAGGACACTCACACGAGCAATTCGACACTGTCATATAGAGTCACTATGAGTCAGCATCGACTTGGTGGCAGTGAGTTTGGTTTTAAATTTAGTTTGCAGCTAAAGAAAAATAAAACAAATCCACAAGAACCAAAATAGGACCTTGAGTATATCCCACTTGAATTTTGAGACATCTTAAGAACAGATTTGATGCATTGAACACTAATGACAGAAGACCTGATGAGTAGTGGAATAACTTCAAGAAGATAATACATGAAGAAAGCAAGGGTCATTAGAAAGACAAGGAAGAAAATGTCAAAAGAGACTCTGAAACGTGCCTTTAATCATAGAGTAGTTAAGGAAAATGGAAGAAATGCTGAAGACAAACAACTGAACAGAAAATTTCAAAAAGGAGCTTGAGAAAACAAAGTAAAATATTATATCTAAATGTGCAAAGACCTAGAGTTATAAAATCACAAAGGAAGAACATGCTCAGTATGTCTGAAATTAAAAGAACTCAAGAAAAAAATATTGAAGCCTCAAGTTACAATATTGAAAGTTTCTGTGGGCAAAATATCGAATGATGCAGGAAGCATGCAAAGAAGATGGAAAGAAACACAGAGTCAGTGTACCCAAAAGAACGAGTTGACATTGAACCATTTCAAGAGGTAGCATACAATCAAGAACCAATGGCACTAAAAGAAGAAGTGCAAGCGAAACTGAAGGCATTAGCTAAAAACAAGGCTCTAGGATTGGACAGAATACGAATTGAGATGTTTCAAAAAGCTGATGAGCCACTGGAAACACTCGTCTGTGCTAAGAGGTTCGGTTCGGAATAAGGCTACTTGGCCAACTTATTGGAAGAGATCCGTATTTGTACCCATTCAATGAGAGAGGACCCAACAAAATGCACAAATTAGAGAACAATATCACTAATATCACATGCAAGTAAAATTTTGGTGAAGACCATCCAACAACAGTTGCCAGTAGTACATGAACAGAGAACTGCCAAAAGTGTAGGCCGGATTCAGAAGAGGATGTGGGATCAGGGATATCATTGTCGTCATCAGATGCATCTCGGCTAAAAGCAGAGAATACTAGAAAGATGTTTACTTGTGTTTATTGACTATGAAAAGGCACTGGACTGTGCGGACCATAACAAACCATGAACGACATTGTAAAGGACTGGAATTCCGGAACACTTCATTGTGCCCATGTGTACATGGGGAAAGGCGCAGTTGTGTGAAAAGAACAAGGGGATAGTGCATGGCTGAAGCTTCTCACCACATATACTCAATCTCTAGGGAGCAAAGAATCAGAGAAGCTGATTATATGATTATATGAAGAAGAATATGGTATCAGTATTGGAGGAAGGCTTATTAACAACTCTCAATATGCAGATGATACAACCTAGCTTGCTAAAGCGAGGAGGACTTGAAGCGCTTGCTGATGAAGGCCAAGGATTAGAGCCTTCAGTATGGATTACAAATCAAGGTAAAGAACACCAAAATCCTCACAACAGGATCATGATGAATGGAGAAAAAAAGTAAGTTGTCAACGATTTCATCTTGCTTGGATTCAAAATCAATGTTCATGGAAGCGGGTCAGGAGATCAAATGATGCGTTGCACTGGGTAAATCTACTGCATAAGACCTTTTTAAAGTGCTGGAAAGCCAGCTAGAGATTGTGTGGTAGAATTTTGCAAGACCGATGATTTCTTCGTTGAAAATATTTTTTTTCAACAGCAAAATGGTGATATATATGTAGATATTGACATATGGAATGCACAGGAATCAAATTAACTACATCTTTGGAAAGAGATGATGGAGAAGCCCAATATTATCAATCAGAATAAGGCCAAGGGGTGACTGACTAACCATCAATTGCTTGGGTGCAAGTTCAAGCTGAAGCTTGAGAAGATTAAAATTAAAACAAGTCCATGAAAGCCCAAATGTATCATTGATCATATCCCCGCTGAATTCAGTGACCATTCCAAGAATTAGATTTTACACATTGAACTCTAACTATGGCAGACTGAACGAATTGTGCAATGATATGAAGGACATCATACATGAAGAAAACAAAAGGTCATAGAAAAGAAGAAAGGAAAGATCAAAAGGGATGTCAGTCAGTACAGACCCTGACACTTGCTCCTAAATGTAGAGACATTGAAGTGATTGGAAGAAATGATGAAGGAAAAGCAACTGAACAGAAGGTTTCATAGGGTGGCTGAAGAAGATAAAGTATTTTAAGGAAAAGTGCAAAGACCTGGAGTACGAAAACTAAAAGGGAATAACATGATAGGCGTTTCTCAAACTGAAAGAATCGAAGAAAAATTCAAACCTCGAGTAGCCAAAATGAAGAATTTTGTTAGTAAAATATTGAATGATGCAGGAAGCATCAAAAGACGACGGAAGACATGCACATAGTCATTGTACCCAAAAGCAATGGGTAACTTTCAACCATTTAAGAAGGTAGCATATGATCAAGAATCAATGGCATTGCTGGGAGAAGTTCAAGCCACACTGAGAGTGCTGGCAGAAAACAAGGCTCCAGGAATTGACAGAATATCAACTAAGAGATTTCAACGAATGTCTGCAACACTGGAAATCCTCACTCATCTACGCCAAGAAATGGGGAGATGGGGAGAGACATTGGAAGAAATCTGCCCACTCCAAATAAAAGTGAGCTAGTAGAATGTGGAAATTATGGAACAATATCATTAATATTACATTCCAAATACTTTTTGGGGAGTGAAGATAATTTAAAAATGGCTGAAGCAGTAGATCCATCAACAGAAGGCAGCCAGAAATTCAAGCTGGGTTGAAGAGGATGTGGCATGAGGGGATACCATTGCTGATGTCAAATGGATCTTGACTAAAATCAAAGAATACCAGAAAGATACTTACTGGCGCTTTATTGACGATGCAGAGCATTTGACTGCGTGGAGCATAACAAACTATGGATAATATTGCAAAGAGTGAGAATTCCAGATCACTTCCTTGTGCTCATGTGGAACCTGTACAAAAAGCAAGAAGCTGTGACTTAAACAGAACAAGGGGACACTGAGTCGTTTGAAATCGGGGAAGTAGTGCAGCACCGTTGAATCCTTACCCAATCAAACCAAACTCACTGCCATCAAGTGCATTCCAAGTCATAGCCATCCTCTAGGACAAGGCAGAACTGCTCTTGTGAGTTTCTGAGACTGTAATTTATTCTGGGAATAGCAAGCCCTGTCTTTCTCCCTGGGAGCAGTTGGTGACTTTTAACTGCTGCCCTTGCAATTAGCAGCTCAGCGTATAACCACTACCCCGCCAGAGCTCCTAGATGTATCCTTAAACCCTGCTTATTCAAGGCGCATGCTGACCAAATAATCTGTGAAGTTGAACTCTATGAAGAACAGGGCATCAGAATGGGTGGATGACACAACCTTGCTTGCTGAAAGCGAAGGGGACGGAAGGCACTTACTGCTGGTTATGGGTTTCATCTCAACATAAACAAAACAAAATTCCTCGCAACTAGACCAATAAGTAAAATCAGAGAAAATGCCAAAGTTGTCAAGAGTTTCATTTTATTTATATCCACAACCAAGGCACATGGAAGTGACAAGAAATCAAATGATGCATTCCATTGGGCAGAGCTGCTGCAAAAAGGCCGTCAACCTGTTGAATAGTGAAGATGTTACTTTGAGGACTAAGGTCCTCCTGAAGCAGGCCATGGTCTTTTCAATAACCTCTTTGCATGTGGAAGCTGGCCAATGAATAAAGACTTCCAGAGAAGAACTGAGCTCTTTGAAGTATGGTGTCAGTGAAGAATATTGAAAGTACCATAAACTGCTAGAATAAATGAAAGAAAGAATAAATCTGTTGTGGAAAAAGTACAACCAGAATGCTCCTAAGAAGCAAGGATGACTTTGGTTTACTTACTTTGGACATTTTATCAGGAGCATGAGAGATAGAAGGGAGAGTGAAATAATGGAGTCAGACACATTTCATAGTAGCATGCTCACCTCAGCCCTGCTTGGTGGTCCACGTGGAGAGAGAGAGATATTTATTGCTAACCAAGGCTTTTATATTCTCTAATTACAGGTGAGGACATAGGTCACAGGAAAGGGTTGTACTATAGGTTATACAGTAATGGGAGGGGGGTGATCTAGGGGTATCCACACAATAGGGAGAGGAGGGATTGGCGGTATACATGTGACAAGATGGGCGGATCCTAGGTTCAGGATGGCAGCCTAACTTTGGATGTCACTGAGCTGGTGTGACCTGTTCTCTGGCTCACTATAGACACCATTATCAGTAGGGTGTAAACCCACCCTGCAGGGACCAAACTGATGGCCACAAGATCTTTAGGGAGAAGCAGCCCATTGTCCTTAACAGCAGGGAGTGGGCCCTACCTGTGGTGGAGCCAGACTGTAGTCTGGCAGCTGACTGCCTTCAGGGAGTTAACTTGACAATCATTCACCATTAGCCTCAAGCAGTGTCCTAAGTCTAACATTTATCTGAGGGAGCCGACTTGGGAGACATCTTTCTGCAGCATTTCCTTCTGTTGTACACAGGGTCCCTCTGCGTCAGAGCTGACTTGATGGCACCTCGATGGCAAAAACATACAGGAAGATGCCGCGATCCTCCAAATGTTTGTTGAGTTTCTTTCTTGGTGTTTTCACTTTGTTGTTGCAGTGGTCAGAAGGAATCTTTCCTTATATCTCGTGACTTGTCCATTGAGGAAAGCTATTGATGTTACTGGTCTTGTGCCCTCCTAGGGCTTGCCTTTTCCTGATTGTCTTGGGTCTTACTTTTGGTTTTCTTATCTTGGGTCTTCTAGGGATTCTTTAATAGAATCTCAATGAACAACAATTGTAATCCCTACTTTCCACTTTTAATGCTTCTAATGTCTTTCTCCAATTTAACTGCAGAGCTAGAACCTTCCAGTAGAATGTTAAATAATAGAAGTGGTAGCGGTGTCCTGAGCGCAAAGGATTTAGGATGTGAGATGAAGTGACCAACAAACAGCAGTGTTGTAAAATAAACTATTTATTTTGTAAGCTTAAAATTCAATGTGGAGTATGGAAGATTATATCAAACCAAACCAAGCCAAACCCATTGCCTTTAAGTAATTTCGGATTCACAGTGACCCTCTAGGACAGAGTAGAAGTGGTCCACAGGGCTTCCAAGACTGTAATCTGGAAGGAACCAGCTGATGGGTTTGATCCACCGACCTTTTGATTCATAGCTAAGTTCTTAACCACTGTGTCACCAGGGCTCCTCTAAAGTACCCTGACAAACCCCAAACCCAAACTCACTGCCATGGGGTAGCTCACGCCTTACAGGACACAGGGGAACTGCAGAAAGCCTCATCTTTCCCCAGGTTCCGATTTGTTGACCTTATGGGTAACAGTCCAACGTAGAGCCCACGATGCCACCAGTGGCCCAAGACTACCTCACTTAAAAGCAAAACAAAACGAAGAGAAGCTCACTGCCTTCGAGTTGATACTGACTCATACCGACCCTACAGGACAGGGCAGGACTGCCCCTGTGGGCTTCTGAGACTGTTACTCTTGAGCAGAGGAGAAAGCTCCCTCTGTCACTTGAGAAGCAGTTGCTGGTTTAGAATGCCCCAAGTCCGGGAGGTTAGTGCTTGGTGTGTGCCGTTTACAGGACTGCACACTTGACTTTTCAATTTCAAGGACACAGTGGCGGGGGCATGGCAGGCGGTGAACCAAAGGAGTGAATCTGAAACCAAACTTCAGTGCTGGCTCCATTGTGGGCATGGACGTAAGAACCTTCTCTCTTCGGGTTTGAACATAAGCTGCTCCAGTCTGGATTTGCTCTCCTGAATAACAACCAGGTGTAGAAAATGAGGCAACGTCTTATAAGCCCGTCACCAAAAAGCACTTCCTGCATTCGATGTGAATCTGTGAATTTACGATGCTACAAAAAGGGACATACACTTGCTCTTTCCTGCCACGCAGTTTGTGCCTTTTAGGCATTGGAAGATCACATCGTCCACACTTTGTTTGCCAGAGGTGCTTGATAGTTGTGGCTGGCTGAGTGCTGGTCTCGACTCTGTACAACCAAGGCCGACTTGATGCCAACTGCTGGAACTTCTGTCTGGACTTAGTGATTTGTGAATGGCTATTTCTGCCTTTCCTGAGGATGGAGCCTCAGAATGGAGACAAGACGGAAAAATCAAAACAGTCTCTTTTGCTTTAGCATCGTGAAAGCAGGAACTGTTCTTACCCATCTTCCATTCCTGGCACCTGATCATGTTTGGCCCATACTTAATGAATAAAAGGATGGATGGGTAGATGGATGGATGGATGGATGGATGGATGGATGCGTGACTGGGTGGATACCCCACTGCCGTTGAATCAATTCCAACTCATAGCAACTCTATCTCAAAAACCAAACTCACTGCCATTAAATCAATTCTGACTCACAGTGACCCTATAGATTAATGAAATCAATTCCTACTGACCATTTAGACTAGTTAACTGCTATTTAAGCAAAAAGTATCCATTTCTGCTGACTTAAAGAAACTCTATCATTCCTATTTCTGAGTTTCATCTGGTTGAAGTTTGAAACCACTAAAAGTTTTATCAATTTGCTTCTACCACGCTATGTATAATCTGCGGAAAGTTTTGACAGGATCTGACAGTGGTATTTCTGTTTACTTTGTGCAAGTTTTATGTTGGCGTGTACAAAATTAAACCTATATGATTTAAGAACCTCTGTATTTGGGGGCTCTAAATGCTCTCTCACCTCCTTGGACAACGTTGTAAAGCATTTTATGGTGGACATTGTTACAAAAGGTTTAAATAAGTTAAAAAAGCATAGTTAATGAATGAGAGTGATTTACTTGGACCTGAAGAAAGAAGGAAAGAAAGAAAGAGAGAGAAAGAAAGAAAACCTAGTTTGAGCAACTCCGAATTTAAAACATTAAAATGAAGAACATACAGAGGCTAATCACTTTGTGGTAAGTTCGGTAGAAATTTTTTGACAAAAAGCACAGCGCTTGCTGAGATTTGTCAACTGTGTGAGTCCATGACCCTCTGACCCTTGTGCTGTGAACTTGCCATCCCTAACGCACCTCCTCACAGACATCGTCTTCACCTGGTCTATGAAGCTTTGCATTGTGTAAGCAGTATTGGGGGGAAGAACAGTCACCTAAATTTGAGGAATAAGAAAACTTAAACTAAACCCGATGCTGTCAAGTTGATGCCTAGTGGCCCTGTAGGACATAGGGAACTGTTCCCTAGGGTTTCCAAGACTGTCATCTTTATGGAATCAGATGGCCACATGTTTCTCCCATGGCATGGCTGATGGGTTAGCAACAAGGGCCTTTGAAAGTATCAGCCGCCCCACGGGAGAAAGATGAGGCTCTCTACTCCCACAGAGAGTCACCATCTCCAAAACCCACAGAGGCAGTTCTGTCGTGTCCCATAGGGTCACTGTGCATTGGAATGGACTCAATGGCAGTGAGTCTTGGTTTGGTTTGGGTAGCATCAGAACTCCTTAACCTCTCCCTTCCCTTCCCCCCAAGCTCACTGTCATCGAGTTGATTCTTACTCATAGTTGGCCATATAGGACAAAGTAGAATTGCCCCTTTAGGCTTCTGAGGCTGTAAATCTTTATGGGAGCAGAAAGCCTTGTCTTTCTCCCTCAGAGTGACTGGTGGGTCCAAGAAATAACCTGTTAAGCCACCAGGGCTCCTTCCACAGCACCTTCTAAAACCCATACTCGCCGCCATCAGAGCAGAACTGCCCCTCTTTACGGGAGCCTCGGTTTTTCTCCTGCAGAGCGTCTGGTGGATTTGAACAGCTGTGCTTTAGCAGCTCACTAGGTAAACTCCTAAGAAAATCTCTGAGGCCTACGAAACTGCCACTAGAGGGCGATAGAAGTTCAGAAATGGCTCTGCTAGTCCCAGAGGCCCAGGAGCACTTGGGCTGGTTTATTTATTCAAAGCTGGAATTTGGACTTGTGAACCACCAAGCTCCAGGAAATTCCTGGACGGGAACACAGGCCCAGGAAAAACCTACCAACGGTGGAATTAGCACCTTGGCGGGCCGCCTTCAGCACAAAGAGCTTTTCCTTCCTTGTGTGTCTTAAGAAGTTCCTTCGGCTCCCTTCCTTCTGTAAGGGAGGAAGCCAAGTGGAACTGCGGAGACCAGACAACAAAGAACGCAGCTTATTTATCATTCCCTGCAAAAGAGTTCAGGGCACCACAGACATGGCCTGAAGGCATCTTGGCGCCGCTTCGTGTGGGTCAGGGTCGGTTCCTTTTCCAATGGAGTTCTCATAAGAAAACCCGGGTCCTAGTTATCACTGGGGTACTGAGATGGCAGTTATTCATCGCTTAAAGGAAGGAGACACGTGTGTGGAAAAGTGTGTCTTCGCCACCCTTTGCTGTGGAGCCAATTCCAACTCATAGCGAGGGCTTCTGAGACTATTAAGTTTCCTCAGGAGTCCCTGGGAGGTGCAAATAGTTCATTGCTCAGCTGCTAACCAACCTGTTGGAAGTTCAGATCAACCCGAGGTGCCTGGGAAGAAAGGCCTGGTGATCTACTTCCCCCTCCAAAAAAAATCAGCCTATGGAGCACCACGCTCCTCTAATCTGTGATCTGGGGATACCTGGCTGGAAACAGCTTTGTTTTGTTTTGGCCTTTGAGGGTGTCCTTACTGTCCCCTGGATCCTTTTTGGCCTCAAAGTTTTTCCAGCTCATAGTTTCTGCCGAAAATGTTGACTCAAGATCCCATTCTTCTTGTGTATCATCCCTGATATGTGGCCCACAGTAATAGTAACACCTGCCGTTCACAGATCTCTTCTGAGGGGGGGTCACAATGATGGGAGGCAGCTTTTTAAAATCTACTCGAATACTCTTAGAAAACTCTCACTCCACCCGTTATTGATGTTTTACATGGGTGTGGTATCTGTGTTCCAGTGAATGAATCAATATAGAGTACGTTATTAGGGCCCATTTATGCTTCATTCAGATGGCCTAAGTTTTTACTAAATGTCCCTTTTCGGTTCCAGGCTCCCACCCAGGACGCCACCTTGCATTAGTCATCGTGTCTTCCGGAGTGTTTCTTGAGTGTGCCCATCTCGCAGACAGTCCTCGTATGGTTGGAAGCGAGCTGGTTGGGGGTGTTGTAAATAGAAGGTCCCTTAACTGGGATTTTGTCTGATCACTGTGTTCTTTCTCATCCTGAAAGGTCTCCTCGAATATGTTGTTATTGTGCTTAGATGCCGCAAAGTCGGGAGTGGGAATTGACTAGATGGCAAGTGTAAGGAGTTCCTGGGGCACAGAACATCACGCTAAGACTGGGACAGCCCCAGGCCAACCAGAACCCTTGGCCACCTTACCAACTAGCTTTTGTGAATCACTAAGGGCCCAGTGCTCTGCTGTGAAGCCAGCCGGCCCGCGGGCTCTTCTGAGAACACAAAAGTCTGAGCTCCACTGTCTTAGATCATGGAACGAATTGCCCAGGAAACTGGAGACATGCTGCTGGGAATATTGGCAAACATGATAGGGTTTCCTTTGCCTGGGTGTTTGGTTCTATCTGAAGTAGAGAGAAGATGCCAACCCATCTGCAGACGCAATCACCTTACTGTGGCAGTTTGCCTCCTTTCCACGACAAATAGGCACTGGTTCTAGCTAAGGTGTGACTAGACTACCTCAAAGATGCTTGAGGACACAATAATGACACCAGGGAGAGTTTCAAGATCCTCGTGGCAGGCCCACCCCGACCACTTTTACTAGACTCTCTGGGGGTGAAAGCCTGGTTATAGTTTGATGGCCATAGATCTAAAGCACGGTGCTCAATGGAAATACAACTCGAATCCTCATGTTCTAGTAGCTATGCTTTTAGAAGGCAAAGAGAAATAGGTGAATATTAAGGATAGCCTAATTTTAACCCAATAGATCTCAAATCTTACCATTTTATTAGGTGATCATTATAAAATAGTGACCTTTCATTTTCCCCCTTTCTATGGTTTATAGACTTAGTCCATTCTCTCTCGTTGAAAGCAGTGTGTCTGACAGTGCTCCGCACTCACCTCGCTTCTTCAATGTGGAGGTGAAATGGTCACCAGAAATAGAACCACATTGAGGTTCATGAACCCAGGTCCGAGTTAAAAGCATTCCCTTCAAGTGAATTCAGTTTTGTCATTGAACTTTAAATGAGTCCAAATAAAACCCCATCCAGTCCCTGCATTTCACTGGTCTCATTTCAGGTGTCAGGGGCTCGATCCCATAGCAACTAGAGCTCCCATCTAGAGCAGCAGCGCTGAAACTTGCCTTGCGGCAGAGAGCTGGTCAGGCATTCTTCTTGCAATGTAAGCTCGGACCCAGAAACCTGAGAATCTGCATTTCTGTGGAGTTCCACACCATCCGGAGGCTGCTCTCCCGTGAGCCCCACCTTGAGTAATAAGCACATAGGGAACAATCGCTAGTGAAGGCTTCCTCAGCTCTCTCCTAACAACAGTCAGGTCTTTCTGGTTAAGAAACGCGTGTATGTGTGTGTGTGCACACGCGCGTGTGTGTATGTGTGTGTGTGTGCGCGCGCGCGTGTGTGTACATGACTATGGGTCTGAACTTGTCTGGAAGCCGAAGAAAATTCTGGAACATGTAAAGAACACTCAATACTACACAGATGGTTTCTCTTCTTCACTTTATTTTCAAGTCAACGCACGGACTGCTTTTTTGGTTCAGTGGAACTTAACAACAGCCGAATGTTTAATCTGAATTTCAGTCTCTACTCGTTTACTTGTTTTGGAAAAGAAACAGGGCAGCTTCCTGTGTTGTGTCTCTACATTTGAAGGCAGGTAGCAAGCGCTGGGTGGCCAGCCTCTTGCCGCTTTGTGTGCAGCAAAGTGTAAAGCTCTGCCCCACTTGGTGCCCCTTTGTGCTGAAATGCCCCGGGCCGCCGTGCTTCTGCTTCTCTCTGCGAAGGGGAAGGCAAGGTTACAAATTGCTTCTGAAGTGTTGTTGCAACCTTTATTCAAGTCAGTGACTTGTTTCCTCCGCAGAGCCAAAGTGGATTTCATGCTCATGCCAGGGTCTGAAAAACAAACTAACAAACCATGAAAACAAACCGAAAAGGGGCTGAGTTCTCTCTTCTTGAGGGGGTAGAGTCTGACAAAGTTAGTTGGGCATTAAGAGCAAATCCAAACCAATTGTAGAAGTTGATCGGTCATGTTTTTTCTCGCCTGCTCTGGAGTTGCTGTTAGGGGGCAGGTTTTTCAGGGGAAAGCTGTGCTGTCTTCAGCAATGATTGACATCAGGCAAAGGAAGCTGGGAAGACCGTAGCTATGGAAGATGTTTGGAATGTGCAGGGAAGGAAACAAGGGAATACAATGGAAGGGCGAAAGTGACCGAGAATAGTTGTGCAGGGCAACCTGTCAGAGCCGGAACAGGAGGCATTCGCTTGTCTCTCTGACGCCTTCAACAGGGTGCAGCCTGGCCTCTTTGCTCTCTCGCCTCTCAGTGGCAAATATTTGTGTTTTCCTTTTCTGACAGGTTTCTGCCTTCCCCAGGGTCCTTGTTCTACTATGCAAACCCAGACCAAATATTGTTTTTATGTCAATCCCCCCCTCTTTTAAAATTTTAATTTTACAAATAATCCATGACTCCCAGCAGCAGAAATTTTAAAAAATTGTCTTTAAAATACCATTTTAACTATATTCTTTCCTCTGTTTTTTTTAAGATCATGTTATTGGGGGCTCTTACAGCTCTTAAAACAATCCATTCATCAGTTGTATTAAGCAAATTTGTACATATGTTGCCATCATTAACTGTATTATTTCTTGTTGGCCACAAGAGTTAGGAAAATTATCTTTCTTTTGCTTGACCCAAAAGTCTAAGTTCACAACCATCAAGTCAATCCTGACCCATAGTGACCCTATATATAGGAAAGAGTAAAACTGCCCCTTGGGTTTCAGAGGTTGTAAATCTTTATGGAAGGAAGAAAGTCTCATCTCTCTTCCGCAGAATGGCTAGTGGTTTTGAACTGCTGACCTTGTGTTAACAGTCCAACATGTAACCCACTATATTACCAGGGCTTCCGCTTGATGGGCTAGCATGCTTCTTCGGCATAGGGTTAAAGATCATCGTAGCTCTAAGACCCATCCACACACATGCAAAGAGCTACTGAACTCAAAGCTTAATTCAGTGAGTTCGAGTCTAGAGAGGAGTGTAAAGGCTGGAAGGCAAATAGGCTAGAGCTAAATATTAAGTGAATATTCCCTTTCTTCTATTTTGACTTAATGGTAAAGTTTGAAGGATATGACTTTTTTTAACTTGTGTACCAATTCCCTTTAATCACAGCTTATACTAATAGACAACAGTCATGGAGTGTTTAAGATGCATCCACTCCTAATGAACTATTTATTTTTAAAATCTCGTAACAAACCTAATGACACAGGTTCTATTTTTATAGTATGTTTTTCAGAGTTTCAAAACATGATTCTCATACAAATGATCAACTTAGCACATTGAAAATGTATCCAGCTCATTAATACTGGAAAGTAGAAGAAGGTAAAGCTGATTTTAAGGGTAGTCAGGGGGACTTGGTATTTATAGACATTTTGAGCAACAAAATGAGATTGGAGTGAGATTTCTAAGATATATTCAGAACTGGTTAATGTCCTGCAGGGCAATAAAACCCTGGCATTCAGTGTTATCTTTTCTACAGGACAGACATCTATAAATTACCATGTGACTTAACAGCAGCTTCTGAAGTCTAACCAAAGGGCAAAATAGAAAGTCAAACACAGGTACATTCTCAAAATAATGGATTAACTCTTAGTGTACCAGTAAGAATTTGACAGTTATTCAAAGTCTTGCATAGTTTTTCTTACCCAGACAATAGACTTCGGCATTTTCCCAATGAGGAAAGTGATGCTTAGAGATGTGAACTAAATGATAAGGGAATGTCAGGAAGACAGGAAGAAGTGGAGCAGAGCTAGAACCCAGGTCTTCTGACGCTGTAATTTGAGTTGGAGTCCATTTTGATCTGGCTCATAAGGTTGTTTGGTGATTATTATTGTGGGTTTTGTTTTTAACTTAGTTTTTTTTTTGGTTTTGTTTTTAGGACTCAAAATGAAAAGCCTTTCTTGTGAGAACAATGTTATGATGACAGTATCTGCTGAAGTGAGATTGGCCCGGTCAAACAGGCTCACCCGGGAGGAATAGTGCCCTCTTTGCAACCAAACCTGCCCAGAAGCAATGGCTATGGGGTAGTCAGAAGGTGGGACGTTGTGTCAAGGCTAGACCCCAAACAGGCTGTCATCTTGGGTTTAACAATGAAGGTGGGAGATTGACTTGGGCAAGAGTGACCTTAAGAGGCTTGAGGGAAGAAAGCTCAGGAGGAAAGAACCACAAAGACTGGAGTCGCCTTAGCTCTCACCTCTGCAGTTTGAAACTGTTGATAGTGAACTCGACCTCCATTCTAACTCGGCAGATGCCAGAAAGATTGGCGGGAACTAGCATGTTGACTCTGGGGAGTCTGAATATTCAGCTTATTTATAATCAGCTGATTGCCTGATAAATATCTGAAATGGTTTTAGTGCTCAAGACTGGTCAGATAGATGAGTCTTACAAATAGTCTATATTTGATCGTAACTCTATGTTGATTATTTGTTGTATGGCTTATTTATCAGTATGGTTTTTGTGTGACTTATTCAAGGAAACCGCACTATTCTGACCAGTTGAGGAAATAGTGACTTAACTTGGTGAGCATTCTGACTGTTATAGACATTCAAATGAGTTTGTTGGCATATTTTGAAAGAACAGAGGGTAATTTAAAGTAGGTGATAACAATGTATCAGATAAAGGTGGCCAGGAGACCTAGTTTATTTATTGTTAAAACATTTTTTAAATAAGTGAATTGCACTTCAGACTAACATGGAGTAGCAGATTGAACATTTTACCAGAAACAAACCCTCAAATAGCACAAAATTAACCTATGATTTTCAGGACACTGCTATTAGGCAAAGGAGGACAGTGATTCTTGAGAGATGGGAAGCAAATGACGGGCCTGTGATTGCCCATGCTTATTGCCTCAGGAGTTTCCAGATCCCCGTGTGGCTGAACAAACCCGAGTGGAGCTTGATGAATGCCCAGAGTTAAGGAGATGGAGCACAAGGACTTTATCGGACAGAGCTGCACAGAGAGCGAACTCAGGAGACAGGGAGAGGGTCAGCACAGTTGTGACCATGTGAAGAAGCTACCTGAGGCCAAAGACTCCCCTGAAAGAATGACAGAAATATTTGGCACTTGTCCAGTGATAGAAATAGTGCTTTTTCTACCAACAAGACTGGAATACCTCATAATTCATTAGATTTGGGGAGTAGAATACTGTGAAGGGTATGATTAGTCCTAATCTAATCACAGTCCGATCCTACCTAACAAATCTTTGAGAATACTAGAGACATGATTATATAGATAGATAGATATAGAAATAGATATAGATACACACATATATATTAAGGCAGACGCCTAGCAATTAAAGCTACAATGTGTAAGATGAAAAACAGACTGCATCTAATTAATGGTGGATCAGATACTATAGAAGAGAAGACTAGTGAATGTGAAGACATTGTAATAACCATCATCCAAACATAAAACATAAAGGACAAGTGTGTTTCAGTGAGCTGAGCGTCAGTGAACTGTGTGATCACTTCACACAGTCTGATATATATGTGTGTAATTGGAGTCCCAAAAGGGGAGGAAGGTTAACAGAAAACACTTTTCAAGAAATATCGGCCAAAATGTTTCCAATTTTGATGAAACTATAAACCCACAGATCTAAGAAGGTCAATGAACCCTAAGAATAAGAAGCATGAAGAAAATGACACTAAGGCATATTATAATAAAGCTGAGCCAAAGCGAAGGTGAAGGGAAAAATGTCTTTAAAAGCCAGAGAAACAAAGTGATATTATATGTACAGGAACAAAGATAAGGATGACAGCATATTTTTCATTTGAAACAAGGCAATTATATATACATTCATATATAGATAGGTAGATCTTTAAAGTACTGGGGACAAACAAAACGCTGTTGGTCAAATGATCTATACAAACAGGGACTATTTTTCCTAAAGAAATGTAAGATAAAGATTTTTTGAGATGCCCCCAAACTGAAAGAATTCATCACCAGCAGACTTGCAGTTAAAGAAAGGCTTGCAGGCAGGCAGAAGGAACCTGACACCAGATGGAATGCTGGGCCAACAGAAAGGAAGGAAAAGACCTGCAAATGGCTACTTCGTGGCTAAACATGCAAGGTCTTGTTCTTATTATTTAAACCTTTTTGTAAAAGGTAACTGACTACTAACAATACAGGGTGAGTGGCATACATAACACAGGTCAAAGTACAAGGTGAAGGGACAATAATGGATTTCAATGTGTTGAATTAAAAGAAAATAACTCTTGAGTGAGACCCCAAAAGGGAAATGGAGGAAGAATGACACATTCTTCATGCAGATAATATTTTTAGAACAAATGGGGAAATGGGAAACTCACCTTCAGTTTCATTATTGATGCAGCCAAAGATTGTCAGTGAATGCCAAAATCCCCTGATGAAATCGTATGTGGGGTGGAGGGGAATGGACACCAGTAATCGTAGCCTCCACATTGCTTACTAATTCTAAAGGAGAAAGCGTACCTTGAAAATGGAGACTTCTAGAGTATATCACCTTAATCCGTGATCAGCTTTAACCCCACCAACAATGGAACAAATGCACACAACATCCCCCTGATGGGATGCGCCCAGGACTTTCTCTCATCTCCATAGTATTCTTGTCAAAGAGGTTAAGTGAAATGAGGTTAAAAATGATCAGATGAGTCTAAACTGTGGATCATTATATTATATACAACAACCAGCCCGGACTCCTCACAAGGATTAACATTATGAAACAATTGTTTTAGAGGAGAGGAGATTAAGGCATAATTAAAGCATAGGTTCCTACGTTAGCATATCAAAATAGCACAAAGGGAGTGACTTTATTTTATTTTATTTTTTATATGTATAAGAAGGAGCTTTATATACAAGAGCAGTTGAATATTGAGAAAACATCCCAACCAGTCCAGACCAAGTCCATAAATTCTATATTAGCCCATATGTCGGATGTATAAATTCCTCTTCAGACTCGCAAAACACATGCAATGACACCCAGTGCAGGAAGAACACAGTCCAGTGGATGGAATGTCTTGTGGATCTAGGGGCCGTAGGGCATCTCAGTGCTGGCATGGGTCTCCACATGGCTCCTCTTTCTCTGGGCTCTGGCTGCATCAGGTTCGTCATTAGTGACAAAAAACAAAACAAAACACAACAAGAAAGAAAAGCTTGTAGTTAGTTCAAGGATTGTTTGTTGGCGTTTAGGAGTGTTTTCCTGTCCAGTCTGTTGGGACACCACTCCCTGGCCCCAAAGTCCACCTTCAGCATTCCCTGGGGACCTCGCCGCTCCATTCCCTTGCTGTTCTGCTGCAACCCACCCCCACCCCACCCCCTGCCCCAGTGCTTTGCCTTGGTGTGGCGGGATCAGATCAGGCGCCATTCCCACACTGTGTCTCCGGTGTTGTCCCCTGCAAGGCTATGGGTCAGTGAGGGGCATCATATCTCATAGTGGTGCTGACCATGTGGTCCTCTCTGTGGATTGGCTGCTCTAATTGGGATCATCGTCCTCAAGGCTTGGTGGGCCAGGATGTGCTCCACTCTCTCCTCCTCCCCCTTCATCTGCTCCCGTGTCCTCCGTTCAGATATGACCCTCTCCCGGAGTGGGTGACTTTAAAGAACAGAAATGTATTATTTCACAGCTCTGGAGGCGAGAAGTCTGAATGCAGGCTGTGGCCACACCACACTCTCTCTGAGAGAGAAAGCCCTGCTTTCCCTCAGTTTCTGGTAGTCAAGGGCATTCCTTGGCTTGCAGATAGCTCTTCATCTGGTGTTTCCTTTCAGCCTGTGTGTGATTCTCTCTGTTCTCCCCTTCTAGAAGAAGGGATCAGGATTAGGCCCCAGCCTCCTCTCGGATAACCCATGCAACTGATAACACAAGACATCCCTTATTTCCTAACCAGATTGTATTCCGGTGTAGGCATTAAGACTGCTACATATTCTTTGGCTGAACAACGTTCAATTCATAAGGACAAAGACATGCAATAGACAGTTCTTTAATTGGCGACCGGATGATCTATTTAATGAAAATAATGTCAGTGTAAAATATTATCACATGGGTACATAGGGAGAAAAATATGGGCTGAAAATGAATGTCATTGTACCAATAGGAACTTCCTCCAGGGTGGTAATGGTGCTGCGGTTTGGTAGAATAATGTTCGTAAGAGATGTATGCTGAAGTATGAGGGGTGAAGTAGGAGGTCAGGGACCGATTACTCAGAAACTGAACAAGCCTGCAACTGTGTTAATATATTAACAATTAGGGAATTCTGATGGGTGAGTATAAGGATGCTTATTTTAGTATTCTTGCAACTTTTCTGAAATTTGAGACATTGTTAAGATGTTGAGAGAAAGAGGACGTGCGTCTTTTTATAAATCAAAAGAGACATCTCCAGGGGAAGGAAGTCACTTGCTAATTGATTGGAGGGAAGTGGTTAAAGCTCTGGTGAACTGCTCACGTGTTCAAATAGGACCCTAGCCAGCCCAGAGAAGGGGGGTGGTGCCTTTCCTCGGTGGAAGTGGTTTCCTGTCTGCTCAGAGCACTTACCCTGGAGGTAGATGCTGGCTTCCAGACTCTTCATTTCAGAATCTGAGTCCCAGGACCTGACAATCACCCCGAGATCTTCATCTTTTCTCCTGGGCCAGTCTCTCCATTTGGCTGATTTCCCTGTCTCTCTTGAATTCCAAGACCTTTACAAGGCAGCAGGTCACCGGGCCCATCCTTAGAAATTTCCATTCATTGGGTTGGGTTTGTGGCCTTGGGCCGCTCTATGTTGCCCACACTTCCACTAGGGAAGTGCCTAACGATTTCCCTGTTCCAGAATCACAATTTTCAGAGGGCGGAAGCTCTAGATTCCCCAAGTGTCCTTGATGCTTCTTGTCATCAGGAGAGTTTGGGAAACACTGGTCCACAGATCGTTCCTATGCCAACACAAATCCTAATGCTTCCCTCTGATATTCCCAGACTGCATTAAGAAAAAAAAAAAAGCATCTGTATGCACCTGGCAAGAAGGGATGGGGCATTTTGGAATTGGTATTCTAACCTGGATATTTTCAAGGTTGTTATTGATTCGAATGGCTGGACTATTTTCCCCATTAAAAAAAAAAGATGAATCTCATTATCCCTTACCCATTAAGAAAAAAAAACGCTCTGTGATTAAGGAGGAAGTCTTCTCTATTGCACTGAACCATCACACGCGTTATCCTCACGTTTGACCACCAGCCTGTGCTCCCCATCCGGCTGACTAGGAGAATTCCACTTTGAAGTCCCGAAACAGGCTTTTCCTCGGCACAAAGCACACTGTGTCCCTGCAGAATCTAAATCCATGAGCCCCAGTCTCTAATCAACTCAGCGATCCTGCTTAGATCAAAGAGGATTAGTCCTTGCCCTTTAGGTGCAATTTGAATGGACATATTCTCTGTAAAACCTTTTGGATTGAGAGGGGTGGGGAGGAGGGGGAGTCTAGTCACTGTGTGGTGTAATGATCACCACTATCCTTTTTCAAATGTTGCCCATCACCCCAAACAACAGCTCCACACCCTCTGGTGTCCCCAGCCACTGGCATCTGCCAACCAACTTGTGTCTCTGAGCATTTGCTTATTCTAGAGATTTCATATAAATGCCATTATGTAACACGTATCCTTTGGTGTCTGACGGTTTTCATTCCTGGTGCCTTGGGGGTGCTCCCTTGGCATGTCCCAGGCCCTCTTTCCTCTTGTCTGCATGTCCTCTACTTCTTTCTCCCTCTAGCAAGGGAGGACCCTGAGCTTCTTCCCTCCTTCTGGCTACTGTGCAGGAGACTTGCAATGGTCATTCATGTGTAAATTAGAGGCCTTGCTTTCAAGGGTCCGGGGAAATACATAGGAGTGCAATTGCTGTGTTCTGTATTTGAGAAATGTATGTTTCGCTGTTGGAAGGACCACTAAACTGTTGCCACGACAGCTCCATCATTGACATTGCCACCAGCAATATACACGGGTTCAGATTTCCGTAAAGCTTTACCAGCACTGGTTGCTTTACCTTTTTTCCACTACCCTGTTTCCCCGACAGTGTCATATTAATTTTTGCTCCCAAAGATGTGCTAGGTCTTATTTTCAGGGGATGTCTTCTTTTTCCATGAAGAAGAATACGGTACACATTTATTATTTATTGTTTTATTAAAAGAGACCTCGCACTTCCTGTCTGCTCTGGCTGAGCTGCGACCAACAGTGAGCTGTGCGGCGGCACCCGCCACTACAGTCCAGAGTTTAGAGTTACGGTAGCTTCAGGGGCCTTATTTTCGGGGATGTCTTACTTTCGGGGAAACAGGGCAGCAAGTGGCTTTATTTTCTTCCTGGAACCCAAACTTATACAGGAAATTGTACTATGTGATGAACACCTCCATGATGCATTTAAGGAAAAATCCTCTTAGAAAGGAAACCTGTAAGAGCCATGTAAGATGTGGTGTTGATGCTGCTGGGTGTATTTTAAGCCGTGGTGAATTTGGCTTTGAGATCAGCACCTTTCCTTAGGTTTCAGTCTATTTCGGAGGACCACCTGCATATGATCCCAAGGGTTGGTAAACTCTGGCCTATGGGTCAAATCCTACCTTCTGCTGATTTTTATAAATAAAGATTTATTGGCAGTCAGCAACACACATCGGTTTACATATTGTCTCTGGCTGCTTTCACTATAATGCAGACTTGAGTAGTCTCAACAGGGACCTTATGTCACAAAAGGGGGAAAATAGTTCCTATCTGGCCCTTTACAGAAAAGGTTTGTTGACCCCTGTAATTTCCTGATGCCCGTCTTCTTCAAAAATGGAGGTTTTCACTATCAGCTGCCTTTGACAGGAAGACCCTTGAAACTCAGGGCCGTCAAGCCTGTGTCGATTCTGACTCACAGCCACTCAGCGCGCCACAGGGATAGGGAGGCTGGGAATCCTTTCCCCAAGGCTCAGCGAGTGGGTTTGAACCGTGGACCTTTGGTTTATCAGCCCAGTGCTTCAACTTCTGTGCCACTAGGGAACCTTTAACTAAGGAGTCAACGCATTTCTGTCAAGGTGCTTCCTGCTCATAATGGCCCTATACGAAAGGGGAGAGATGGCTCCACAGACTGCCATGCTTTTCTCCCTCCGAGCTGCTGGTGGTTTCCAACCACACCCCGTTTTGGTTCACAGTCAAGTGTTTAACCACCGCACCACCAGACTAATCTATAAGCCTTAGAATTTCCTGAGTAGTTGAGGTGCCTTTGTTGTGTTAAAACTGTATGCTGACCCCAGGGGGATTTGGGCATCTCAAAACAAAAACAAAAAACAAACCTACTGCCAGGCAGTCAATTCTGGATCACAGCGACCCGACCCTGCAAGACACAGCATCACTGCCCCTGTGAATTACCAAGATTGTACATCTTTATGGGAGCAGAAAGCCTCATCTTTCTCCCAAGGTGCAGCTGGTGGTTTCAAACTGCTGACCTTACAGTGAACAGTCCAACATGTAACTCCTTACACCACTAAGTTTCCCATTGGTGGGATCAGATCAAATAAACTGATGAACAACTTTGGTGAAGCAATTTAGGATCCCTGAAAGAGCCTTTTAGTTGGCTCAAAGCACCCACTTACCAACACTTCTTGCTTGGCACAGCGACATGCCCTTTTTTCAGTCCCTGAATTCCTCCTCAATGACTTTGGCTGACTCTGCAGCGACTCCCATCCCAATGGCCTAAAATAGGCTGAGAAGCTGTTGGTGCTTTGCATGGCTCCCCAGAAGCCAATCAACATAAGGACTTTTCCGAAGAGTATTTCTGCTAATTGGACTGGTGAGTGTCCTGAAGGCAAATAGGATGACTCACTCCTGGCATTATCTCCAAATAAAAAGACAGAGTTAGATGTAAAAGGGGACCATTTTACTTATTAAATTCAATGTTGTAGAAGCAATTGAAGAACTACTTAATCACTGGAGAGAGATAAAAAGTGATTGCATTCTTTGGAAGGCAAACCCCTCGGTGAGTCTGGTTGAGTCATTATTTTGTAACCAATTGACCGTTGGAATCTCTTCTCTGTATTCAATCACAAAAAGGAGCAAAGAGAGCTCTCACCCTCTCTACAAAAACATTGCCATTTCAAAGAAGCTCTCGGGAAGGATAGGGTTCTGAAGACATAACTGCCACCGGCCTTCTGGTTGACCAAGCATGACGTCCGTCTCCAAGGACAGGTCCCTTCTGATTATCTGTTCAAAGTCCACTGGATGAATTCTCACCAGCCTTGCTGCTCAAGGGTGTTCTGGCTGTGCTTCTACCCCAACAGATTTGTTTGTGCTTCGCACAGTTCATGGTCTAGGCCAGTGGTTCTCAACCTTCCTAACACCGCTGCGACCCTTTCATACAGTTCCTCATGTGCTGGTGAGCCCCCCAACCAGAAAATTATTTTCGTTGCTGCTTCATCACTGTCATTTTGCTACTGTTATGAATCGGGTGCCCCTGTGAGAGGGTCGTTCAACCCCCCAAAGGGGTCGTGACCCACAAGTTGAGAACCGCTGGTATAGGCAATAGTATTCTCGAGCACCAACATGCAAAGGCTTCCATTCTTCTTTGGCCTTCCTTCTGCATTGGCCTGCTTTCCTGTGCACAGCAGGCCATTGAAAGAAAACACCGTGGCGCATCTTAGTCCTCGAAGTGACATCTTGGCTCTTTAGCACGTTGAAGAGGTCTTTGGCAGCAGATTTGCCCAGTGCATTCTGTTGTTCGGTTTCTTGACTGTTGCTTCCATGGGTACTGGTTGTGGATCCATGCACGATGAATATCTTTGACACCTTCAATGTTTTCTTCACGTATGAAGATTTTTGTTTTCTCTATGTTGAGGTCTAATCCATACTGATGATGGCTGTGGCGTTTCATTTGCAGCATGTCATTAAGTCCAGCCCATGTTTATGGAACTCATCAAATATATGTATACTGTTTTTGATATAACACACCCATGCATATAACATCCATAGTGTACATAGGGATATTGTGTGCTTGCAACAAATGAATAACATGTTATTTGCATACAAATTCGGTATATGAGGCAGCTGAAAAATTCAGAGAAAAGTTCTTTTCTTTTAATTTTTCCCCACAATTTTAAAACTGTTTTAATGGCACATACCATATAATTCAATGGTTTAAATACATTAAAAGGAGTTCTAAAAAATGTTTGAAGTCCTCTCCTGTGTGTGTGTGTGTGTGTGTGTGTGTGTGTGTGTGTAGTTATATTATGTGCCAAAGAGGCCTTGGCGACTTAGTGGGTTACATGGTAGGCTAACTGCAAGATCAGCAGTTTGAACCCACCAGCCCCTCCTTGGGAGAAGGATGAAGCTTTCTGCTCCCATAAAGAGTTAAAGTCTTGGAAACCCACAGTGGCAGTTCTGCTCTGTCCTATAGGGTCGCTCTGTGGCTGAATCAATTCAACGTCTATGAGACTATGTGCCAGGCTCTGTTTTACTTCCTTGGCATATGAGGGCAGCCGGCAAATGGTGAGAGAATAGAATATTCTAGAAACCTCTTTATTTATGAAAAAATAATAATAATTTATGAATTATGAAGGGTTCATGAGGGAGGGGGGAAATGAGCTGATATTAAGGGCTCAAGTAGAAGGCAAATGTTTTGAGATTGATGATGGCAACAAATATCCAAATGTGCTTGAAACAATTGATGTATGTATGGATTGTGATAAGAATTTCACGAGCCCCCAATTAAATGATTTAAAAAAAACACACAAAAGAAACCTCTCTATCATTCTTCTTGTTTTGGAGAAGGAGCTCAGTTATACAAATCAGGCCTTCGCAGCTATCCAACTAACAGCTTTAGTGTGGCTCCGTCAGGCCCCTCAGCCACACATACTTGTGTCCTCTTCCTGTGTTCGCTCTCCTCACAGAGTAACTGAAAACAAAACAAAGCAAACCGAGCACACACAGGAGGATCATTTTCCACAGATTCTTTTGTGACGAGTCAACCATAAAGTTTGTATTGGACCAGAGTAAATTTGGAGCAGCAGGATGCCACTGGCCCTTCCCCTTCCAGCCCTATCGTCGGATATTTATTCTTCTTGACAGGAAGGTAGACTGCCATCTTTGCTTTTAATTACTTGAATAAAATCACATACATCATTCTCCCTGGTCTCATGCTTTCCTCTGAAATCCCATCTTCTGTGTAACTGATGCTGATGAAATCGCCGGTTTTGGCATTAGTGCTTCTGTCAGACACATGAGATGGACTGAGTTAATATCCACACCCTGAAATGACGCCAGGAACATTCGCCCTGTCTTCTCCCTCTCTCCCCTCACTCTCTGGCTTCCCTCAACCCTTTACCTGCCACCCGCTAGACATACCATGGCATCTCTCCTGACACCTGAATAAACATTGTCATGGATTTTCTCATTCCTTCCCTTCCCGCCTCCCCCTTTGTTGCTCTTCTTTCTTTCCTTCTTTCTTCTTTGTCTTCTTCTTTTTTTAAACAAAATACTTGAATCCTCGGTCTTTTTTGTCTTCCAGTGTAAACATGGAACAAATGTGTAACTCATCATACTGGACATCTGTTACATGAATACTGGCGAGCCCGTATCTCCCAGATTAATCACTGTTTCTATTCATTTGGAATTAGCAACCTGTGACTTCGAGTAAGTCCCCAATGAGACGGAACACACATTCTTTTCACAGATGTATAAAAATAGGAATAAATCTACCATTTGGCAGATGCAGAGCACAGTGCAGGCTTACAATAAGAAAATATCATAACCGCCTCAGACCAATACACAGGAACCCTGACAAAGAGGAATTTATACAGTGGAAACGTCCTGAAAACAGCCTCACCTGCATAAGTGTTTTCTAAAGTCCAGCCCTTGGGGCCTGCAGCTTCCTGACAGAGTTTTCTCATGTTATCCCGCCTCCTTGGAGACTTGAAATTCCTCATCATTTAGGAGCAAGATCGAAATTTGGAGGCTGTGAAGCAGAACGGAATGAGGGTCTGTAGGAGCCAGCATCTTCTGGCTACCCTTTCTTGTGCAGGTCTGTTCTCAGAAGGAGCGTGTTCCTGTGTGCGAGGCCTGTGTATGGAGGACATCGATCATACACGGACTGTTGAGTAATCGTAATCCAGTCAGCCGAAGTTAATGAGTCACAGTTGTAGGCCTGTGCACATTCCGGCAGAACATTGCACTCGAACCAGAAGACGGAACGCACCATGTCCTCATGCGCCAAATTCATGGACGCCATGAAATAATGTCAGCGCTCATAATGAAGTCAGTCAGCAATTGTTTAGTGAGCACCTACTAGGATCTTAGGCCTTTTCTCACAGGGGTGTATGAAGACATTGGCATGCTTCTTTAAAAAGGCACAGTCTAATGAAGAGCAGGACATGTTGTCAGGTCCCTGGAGAAAGGATATCATGCTTGGTAAAGTGGAGGGGCAGCGAACAAGAGGAAGAGCCTCTACAAGATGGATGGACACAGTGGCTGCAGCCATGGACTCCAACAGAAGACCCATTGTGAGGCTGGCTCAGGACCGGGCAGACTTTCATTCTATTATACATAGAGCTGCTGGAGGAGACAGACTTGGCCACACAGGAGGTCAATATAATGGGATGGAGCAGTTGGGTGGCACCTGCACAGGCTAAAGACAGAGATAGACTTTCAGAAAAGGCTAAGGGAGGAGGTGACACCTTTCTGGAGTCTTGAAAGACACGTAATTTACCCAGGGCCTTGGGCATGATCTTAGAGACAGGTCCAGGGCAGAAGGGAAATGTGATATGAGTGTCTTCCTTAAGTTGCATCCTGTTTCCATTCTGCTTCTAGAAGCAAAATTTGAATGTATAAGATGATGTAAGTAAAACAATGATCTAGCGAGGTCCAGTTTTGAGAGGAAGAAGGCAAGGCTTGGTCCAAGGTCCTTTATAATCATTATAATCTGATGGTGGTAGAAGCACCAGATAAGCCATTTCTGGTTTGATACATTGCACTGTGTTGAGGATAGACAAGGTGAAAATAATGGAATGGGACCCACATTTGACCTCTTATGGCTCCCAAGGCTGATTGCCACAAGGCAGAGATCAGACATACCTCCACCCTCATTCCTCTTATTCTGACACTAGCAGAAGTACTGTGCTCTCCCACAGCACTGTCCTTCTGTGATTGGGTTTGATAATTGATTGTAATGACCACACAGAGCTCACAGACAGTACTCATGATTATGGGGTTTATGGGGGAAGTGAACTTATTGCAATTCAATTGATAACTGCTCAGGATACCGTTGTCCAGTCAGGACAGTTTTTTTTTTCCTGTTATCTGCATAGGCAGGCCTCTTTCTGGTCCTCAGTTTCTTGGCCTGGCCTCTCCTCTGCTTGGGCAATGATCTTCTAGGGCTTCCAATAAATGCCCCAAAGGCGTGACACTCAGCTATAAGCTTCAACCCGAAGGCACCCAACCCCCTCAATTAAATGCCCAGAGGTACCCCATGGCACAAGCCTAGCCTCCTGCCCCAAAGCATTCAGCTTGACTAGCTCTGTAGGCTGGGAAGTACACCACTCTGTCTCATGTTCTGGCTCTTGGTTCTGCTGCTGCTGCTCCTCTACCACTTCTGTGGAAGCCTGGCTGTTTCCTGGGTGAAAGAGGTTCAACGTGCAGGGATCTTAGGATCCAAAGTACGTGCTCTATGCCTGGCTCTTCTCTTTTGCTGTAGTAAAATTCCCATGACTCTACCTTCTCCTTCCTGCTTCTTAGATGACTTGTTTTATACCCAGCTGGGTGGCCATCACAGTTAACCCGTTATCATTAACTTACAATGGAATCATATACACCCATCAGTATTTTCCCTTACCTTCTTAGCCAGACCCACCAGGAAAATGAAAGTCAATTGATGGGAGTAAAAAATTCACTACATTGCAGAAGAGAATGAGAACACTAGAGATCCAGGGTGGTCAAATATTAATCATATCCTAAGGTTCACTTTAATAGTTATAACAGGCCTGTATGTTTTACAGGATCCCAAGAGGCAAAATGGAGTGAAAATTATGTCTCCTTCTCATCCCTCTCCATCAGCCGCCCATTCTTCTCTTCAGGGAGGACCACCCTAGCATTGCTCCCCCAAAGAATCCTGCCATATCCAAGAATATCCATAAAGCAAAGTGATTAAAACAGGAGTCTTCCAGAGTCTGTGTTGCCTGAAGCATGAAGGTCATGAACATTGCATGTCGAGACCACTGGCACAATAATTCCAAGCAGACTAGGGAAAACTGGAATAGAAGACCCAATGACATGGAGGATAAAGGGTTAAGAGAATGGAGGTGAAAGAGGTATTTGGGAGGAGGATTTCCTGGAAGAGGCTGGTGTCCACCACTTCTATTTCTTTCCCGTGAGCATGAGGGTGGGGAGACTCCAGCCCCTATCTTCCATAATGCAATCAAATGTCATATAAGTAACATCCATGTTTAAATAATGCAATGGAATGTAATATAAATGTAGAGTGGATACTAAACCTAATCACTTCTGAGTTATACGAAGACGCGCGTGCGCACGCACACACACACACACACAAACACACACACACAGATGATACCTGAGAATCATCTGCAAACAAAAGAATGTCAAGGATTACCAGCAAGCATCAGAAAGGAGAAGAGAGACTCACAGAAGGAATGGTCATAGATGAGACCCTGATTTGGGCTTTCAGCCTCCAGAAGAGTGAAAAAACCATCTTTGTTCTTTAAATCCAACTGCATTCGTATAAACAGTACTAGGAGAGGAACACAGGTGGTAAGCATTGTCTTTTTGAAAATGCTAGCAAGAGCTAATTGTGCTTGATCTAAATATTAAGCATAACATCTCCTGTTATGTGCATATAAACATGATTTATAGTTGTGATTTTGGGTTCAGGGGGCATGCAAGATTGGTGTGGGGTCCATTTCTGATCTCCTCTGACTTCATGAGGAGGAAGAAGTCAAGTCCACATCAGCTCAAGACAGAGTTCAGACTTGCCTCCCGCCTCTAACCTTCTTTACCCTATTCTGACAATAGCACATGGCATCTCTGATTGGTCTGAGAATCCATTGCAATGGCCACAGACAATACTCATGAGCATGAGATTTATTGAGGAAGTTAACATGCTATAAGTTAGGATCAGAAATATTAAAGACACTTTCTTTGCCCAAAGCAAATTTTCTCTGCTGTGGCCAGAAGCACTTCTCTCTCTGTTTCTCAACCTCTGAGTCACATGGCTCCTGCTTTGGCAAGTGTTAACAAACTCCCCTCTCACTTACTGCTATGGTGTCCATTCTGACTCATAGCTACTCTACAGGACATGGTACACTGGCCCCTGTAGGTTTCTGAAACTGCACCTCTTGAAGTGACTAGAAAGCCTCATCTTTCCCCCATGGGGAAACGTGTAACTCACCATACCATCAGTGCTCCCCAAACTCCTCTAGCTCTGATAAATGTCCAGAGGGCACCACTTCTGTAAGCTGGCCTCTTGTCTGAAGGTACTCAGATGTATTCATTCCATGGGCCAGTAAATCTGCCACTCTGTCTCATGGTCTCAGTGCTGAGGCCTCTGGTGCTTGAACATACTTCACTTGTGGCTCTTTCTTGATGGCTGTGCGATTCCCCTTCTCTCTTCTGAGATGGCTCACTTTATACCCAACAAAATAGTAAAACTGACCAATCTTCACAATAGACTCCTACACGTCTTATTGATATGTTCCCACCAAGTCAATTGGCGGTGTTACAAAGACTATGGACAGAAGAGTCATACCAAGTACATCACAGGGAATGATTCTAGAATGTTCTTTCCTAAAGTTATTGTAGAATGTATTAATATTTGAGAAGGTATTTCTTCTATGAGATTTTTTTTGGTATCCATCATTACTGCACATTTATTTGTTATTTTAGCATGACCCTCTTTAGGAGGGTGTGATCAAGCTTCTTTTAATTGGCGAGGGCATAGTGTGGTGAAAAGAGCTCAGAGACGTTCTCACTTCTGAGATGGCAATGAAAACAGTTTCCAGTATCAGGTAATGTAGAATGTAGTGTATCTGTTTAAGAAATAATAGTTATATACATATATGTATATATATGACATATCTTATAGTCTCCCTGCAACCTAGCTAATGAAAAAAGGGCAAAGGTCAGGCATCAGGATTGGAGAAAGGTTCTTGAACAATCTATGATATACAGATGACAGAACCTTGCTTGCCGAAACCAAAGAGGACTTGCAGTACTTCCGGGTGAAGATCAAATAATACAGCCATAGTATAAAGTACAAGTCAAGGTAAACAAAACTAAACAAAATAAAATATTAACAACTAAACCAATAGATAACATCTTGATGAACGGAGCATAGAAGGTAGTTGTCAAGGATTTCATTTTATTTGTATCCACAATCAATTTTCCTGGAACAGCAGCCAAGAGATCAAATGATAAAGTGCATTCGGCAAAACCACACAAGACCCTTTAAAGTGCTAAAGAGAAAAGATGTCATGTTGAGGAGTAAGTTGCACCTGACCCAAGCCATGGCATTTTCAATCACCTCCTATGCACGTGAAAGTTGGGCAATGAAGAAAGACGACTGAATAAAAATGAACGCCTTTGAGTTATGGTGTTAGAAGAACAAACAAATCAGTCTTCCAAGTAGAGCCGAAATCCGCTTTAGAAATGAGAATAGTGAGACTTTCTCTCATGCCCCATAATATCGGAAAGGGGCATCGAGCTTGGTGAAATAGAGGGTCAACCCAAATGAAGAAGTCCCTCCATGAGATGGGTTGACAGACTGGCTCCCACAGGTGTGAGGATGGGGGAGGACTGGCCAGTGTCTTGTTCTGTTGTACATAGGATTGCTATGGATTGGAACTGACTGGATGGCACCATACAATTTTCCAAAGAGAAATGTCAATCTATAAATGATCTTCAAATGGACCATACACATGCCTTATTAGATGGAAACGCTATGGTTCACATCTTTACCAAAACCCAAGAGACTTTTCCCCCAGAAGTTTTCGCGTACATTTATCTTTCTCAGCAGCGACTGTATTCTCTTCAATCCAATTCAACTTTAGTTGTTGCCCATTCACAGGAAATTCTGTTTGAAAAGAGCATTTGCAATTGGGGGATATCATTCATTGCAATACCACAAGAGGGGAACAACGGATTAGAGAAACAGTTTCCAAACCAACATCTGGATTTTTGTTTGGAATTATCCTCAAAACCCCCAATTCTGGAGCTTAACTGGTAATATCAAATGACTTCCCTGTTAATTATTCCTCCCCTCTCCTCTCCTCTCCTCTTCTCCCCTTCTTTCTGCCAATTCCTCCCTCCTACTTTAACGATGGCATTCAATTGACCCACCACGAATGTGAAACAGACTGAAACCTCATATGATGTCAGAAGTGGCAATGTCAGCTGGCATGTTTGACCGTGTTCTGATGAGCTCCTGATTGCGCAGTGGCCTCCATTCAGGTTGCTTCCTTTGGAAGGGCCTAGATCCCACTGACACAGCCAGCCAGCGGGGCCTTCGCAGAGTTGGATAGGCTGCATATTTCAAGAAGCAGTTCCATGTGCAAACATTAGAAACTCACTCGGTAGTGTCCCACCTCACCCATTTATGGTATTAAGCTACATAGTTCACAATGTCTTGCTTATGAGTACCAAGCAGAAAAAGCACCTGTGTAACTGAGGCAAAAAGGACTCAACAGGGTAGAGGGGTCTAAATGAATTTTGGGGACCATGATTGCTTTTCCAAAGATATCCCCCTTCCTTGTCCCTCCCCTCTCAATTCTCAGGGAACCATGTAAGAGCCAAAATATGAAGCATGGGGGTGGGGAGAGAGGATGTTTCAACATCCATAGTGCTAATGCAATGCCTTCCCTAACTTCTGTTGTTTTTCTTTTCATGTGGAATCAAAAATTCATTTTTGTTGCAATTTGCTGAAATTCCTTTTGAATTTGCAATTTTCACACTTGGCCAGCTACTGTGAAAGCCTTTAAAAACAATCTCTCCCATTGTCACCGCCACCAGCCGTTCATCGTTTGGTGGCTTACATGTTGCTGAGAGATTGGAAGCTATGCCACTGATATTTCAAATGCCAATAGGGACACTCATGGAGGACTCGTGTGTAGGTCATGACAGAGCTTCTAGACCAAGGCGAACTGGGAAGAAAGGCCTGGCCACCGACTTCTGAAAATCAGCCATTGAAAACACGATGGATCACAACAGAATAATACTTAACCAGTTGCTGGAAACTGAGCCGCCTAGGTTGGAAGGCAGTGGACCGGAGCACACCAGCGTGTGTGACGATGACATGGGACCAGGCAATGCTTCATTCTGTGGATCGCACTTAACAGCAACAACCGAGTGTTGTCGATCAGATTTTGCCTATGCAATTACGTCCCACTGTCATTGAATTGATTGTGACTCATAATGACCCAGTCGGACATAATAGACTGCTCCATAGGGTTTCCAAGACTGTATGTAAATCTTTATAGGAGCAGCCAACCTCATAGTTCATCCACAGAGCAGCTGGTGGGTTTGAACCACCGGGTTTGCGATTAGCAACCCAAAGCTGTCTACCAATTTGCTATCAGATGGCACCCCCTCCGCTAAACATACAGATCCACTTCCTTTTTTCTTGCTTGTCCTGAAGACCATTGCATTTCTCAGCGTAATCCCTTTGGGACCTTGTACAGTTTTGTGATGTATAATTTACAATTATGTTTTAAACTTTAAGGTGCTCCTATAATAAATAATACTTTTAATCATACCCACAGCTTATCTCTTTGCATATAGAGTTATTTTATTTTAATTTTGGCTTCAGACTGCATCATATTATGAGCAAGACTACAAAATTACCCAAGTTGCCAAACATAGCCTTTCTGCAAAAGGATAAAA
>NW_022103951.1:17680680-17682669 GCF_000313985.2 Echinops telfairi
AGCCGGATTTGTTAGGTAGAATTGGGATCATGATAGTGGGGTAGGGGTGGGGGGAGGAAACATTAAAGAACTAGAAGAAAGTTGTATGTTTCATCGGTGCTATACTGCACCTTGACTGTCTCGTCTCCTCCCTGCGGCCCTTCTGTAAGCGGATGTCCAGGTGCCTACAGATGGGCTTTGGATCAAAATCATATTTTTGAAAACCGTATGAGACTGTTTCATTCTGTCACATGGCGGGGGAGGGGTTGGAATAGACTGGAAGGCACACTACCACCACCATTACAACATCATCTGAAATAGAAGTCTGAAGTCTTGTACTGGGAAGGTCCACACCAAATTGAGAAGTGTAGATGCAGATGGGCCACAGACAAGAAAGCAAAGGGACTTTAATTATTTCTATAATGTTCTCCCCCCCCAAACATTTAAACGTTAGCTGAAGAAAGCAAAGGGACTTTAATTATTTCTATAATGTTCTCCCCCCCAAAACATTTAAACGTTAGCTGAAGCTAAAATCAAATGTGAGCAGTTGTTAGTTTAGACACAATGCTATTATATTATTTTCTTATCTATTCCATCGTTTTCAAGCTTTTCACAATGAAGAATAATTACATAAAGTCAGATTTCCAAAGGAAGCCTAATTTGTCCATCAACGCTAAGAGTTTTGGCTATGTAGTGAGATAAACTACAAAGTTAGATAGAGAGATGATAGATTCATAAAATGATAGGTAATACACAAGGAGATAGATAAACAGAAATGATAACTAAAAAGAGATAATGGATGAAAAGAGAGAGGGATAGATACATGGAATGGAGAGGTGGTGGTTTTTCTGGTTTTTCGCTTTTTGCTTTTTTAACCAGTGGTTGACATGGTGATTTTTCACTTGGTACTTTTCCAGTAATCATCAGAGCAGTTTTGTGCCAAAATCTCCCTGCTGTGCTCTACTACTTTAGGCCACTTTACATCACTTATGTGTTCGAGAGCATTTTGTCCTTAACCTGACCTGTGCCCCAGAGTATTTCTCGAGCTACAATGCCCAGTGTGTTTCCCATTAGCCCCCAAATTCCTACCAGGGCTCAGTCTTACAACCCTGAAAAAATGCCTCTTTTCATTTTAGCCAAAACCAAGCCTGATACCGGAGCACTAAAAGCTGGTAACAAGGAATTATCCAGATGAGAATTCCTCTGAGAAGAAAGTCCAGGGAGGTGAGACTGCAGTTCAGATGAAGAGGGAAAGGCATTCAATAGTTGTGCGTGAGACAGCTGGCGACAGCCTTGTCTCTGTTTTGTAAAAACGATAACTGCAAGATATGCAACGTCTTTTTTATTTTTTAAAATTTTATTATTATTATTATTATTGTGTTTGCAACATCCTGCTCAATTCTGAAGTGGTGAACATTTTAGAACGGGAATTTTAATGGCAAGACAAAGAATCTGAGAAAGAGTTGTTTGCTGAGCTGTGACATCATCGTGTGGGAATGAGTATTGTCTTACACAATGGAATGTGTTCTATCCCTCTGCAGAGAGGGAATTTGGCTTGGTATGCAAATTGAAATATTGTTTTGAAAAATCCCTTGCATCAAGTGACCAGAAAACTTTCGAATGCAGTTCGTTGGTCCCTTGTTGGCATAGCAGTTGACAGCAGGCTGTCTGCCCAGTTTGTCTGGGTCACGTGCTCAGACTGAGATGGGATCCAGTCCAGCAGTATTGCTCTTTGGCCGAGGCAAAGAACCCTAAGTTCCTGCGGGTCTCTGGTCCTCTGCTTGTGTCAATCCTAAGAGAAAGGAAGGATGGGTTACTTGAAATTCTCACAGCCCCTTCAGTGCATTTAGCATGTGAGGGCTGCTTGTTCTCCTTTGGTCTGTGAAGCCGCCAGGTGAAGAGATGGGCTTGTGATGATAAGTGGTCTTCCTCTTCTCCTTTCAAGCTTACCGTGAAGGAGGCCATCCCCAATATGAAGTCTTCCAGTCTCAGGTTCTGCAACCTGGAAAT
>NW_022103951.1:17683275-17686508 GCF_000313985.2 Echinops telfairi
CCTGTGAAAGGGTCATTCGACCCCCCAAAGGGGTCGCGACCCACAGGTTGAGAACTGCTGAGTTAAAGGCTCTCAGCTGCTAACCCAAAGGTTGGAGATTCAAGTCCACTCAAAGGTTGCTCAGAAGAAAGGCCTGGTGATCTCCTTTCAAACTATCAGTCCTCTACAGTCTTATGGAGTACAGTGTTACTCTGACACATAAGGGCTCATCATGAGTTGGTATTGACTTCTGGCAACTAGTCACTGCTGCCCAGTGTCAGTGACTGATGTCACCAACAGCTCATGCTTCCCTTGGGACAGGACAGGTCATTCTAAAAGAGCAGCTCTGCCTTAGCAGCGTCTGAATTCCCCGGGAGCTTGTCAGGGTTGGAGATTCTCAAAGGCCATCTAGGCCTAGTCAGGTGGACCCCAGGACTCGGATTGAACATGTCTTCCAGAGGCTTCTAAGTGCGAAGTGTGAGAATCCCTGCTTCCCAGTAACCTGCCTACTTTACTCTTCCTCCTCCTGCTGTGGCTGAGATCCAAATGTCAAACTGATTTGTCACGCAATTGCTTGTGGTGGAGTCATTTTAAATGGATGGCCAATGTGAGCAAAGGACCTCGGATGTTATTCTTTGGAAAAAATTAAAAGGCTCTTCATGACAACCTAAAGGTAGTCCTTCTTCGTTGTGAAAAGTAGAACAGGTGTCTGGGGAAGGGCGTGTCACTAGGTGCTGATTGCAGAGGATCCAGGTGGGGTGTGATTGTCATCGTTAAGTGCAGTTACGTCACTTCCAACTCCTAGCAATCTCCACCCCATCCTCACCATGGCTGCAAGGGCTGAGCTCATCCTTAGAATCATTGTGTCAATCCATTTCGTTGGGGAAATTCCTCTGTGTGTTGATCCTCGACTTTAACCCATGTGATATCCACTTCCACGGGACTAGTCTCTCCAAAATATGGGAGACAAAGTCTCATCATCCTTGCTTCTTGAGAGATAACCAAGAACTCTACCTTGGTGTAAGAGGAAAGATTTATGTTTTTTTGTGTTGCCAGGACCGGAATTCTGGTGGTGTAATGGGTTGGTAATAGAAAGGTCAGCAGTTCAAAACCACCAGATGCTCTGAAGGAGAAAGATAAGGCTTTCTACGCCCATAAAGATCTATAGTCTCATAACCCCACGGGAGCAGTTCTACCCGGTCCTACAGGGTTGCCATGAGTTGGCACTAACTCAATGGCAGTGAGTTTTTTTGAACACTGAGAATAAGCATTTGCAGACATTAGAAAATGAAATCTACCCGCATTGCTTTCTAATTTTGCACAGAATATTTTCATAGGGAGTATAGTTTGCATCACATATAGTAACGATCTGAATTGCACATGGTCTATGTTGCTGTTGTTCGTTGCCATAGAATTCAGAGCTTTGGGGGTACAGCATTGCCCTGAACTGCCTTGCATCTGGACTTACAATTGGATGGGTTAACAAGCCCCTGTTGTTGAAGGCAATGTTGTCAAGCATTGCGTTAATAGCATTGGAACAAGGACTAGCATCCAAGTGGGACTGATCCTAAACCCTATTCGGCTTTGTGTTCTCTCTCTCTCTCTCTCTCTCTCTCTCTCTCTCTCTGTATCTCCCTCCCTCCCTCCTTTCCTCCCTCTCTCTCCCCTCTCGGTTCTGGCATTCCTTCAAACAAAGGTCAATTTTACTTACTTGGACACCTTGTTTATTATCACCCTATAGAATTTGAAGTCCTAGAAATGTGGCGAGCAACCACAAGAAGGCATTTCAAAACATTCTACTAAGGACAGTTTATTTGACACCAGATTCTGACCAGAAATGCTTCATCCAGAATTTTTTCTGGTAGCCTGATATATTTGAGGTACACAGAGGATCAACAAACACATTCTTATTGTGAATGGCCAAGCATTACACTATGCTGGGATTACCTGTGACTTGCCCGATCTCACTGTCCTCACCAGAAGAAACCACCTGGACCCATTTATTCTCTGCTCGGTTTAATCTCCATTCATTTATATAGTTGTATGCTCAGTTGAAATGATTGTTAGAAAATCCAGAGGGTTACAATCATTCCTTTAGCTAAAGCAGTTTCTTCATTTTTCCTGTTTCTGTCAATTCTGACGCTTAGTGACTGCCACATCATCCTCTCACACAGTAGCTGGTAGGTGCAAACAGCAGCCCTTTCGGTTAGCAGCCAAGTGCTTTAACCACTGCATCACCTGGGCTCCTTGGCTAAAGTTATACCTGGCATATAATAGGTTACTTTGGTTAAATGAATTTATCTTTAAAGTTTCCTTAGGTTGATTGTAATTTCTCCTTGTTAACAGCGAATATGCATGGATTTTAGAGTCAGTTTGTCAATCTGCCCAAAGAGATCCTCGTGGGACTTTGATTGGAATTTGATTGGCAAGTACCGACATTTTTATACTATTAAGCCTTTCCACACAATTTTCTGCATGTATGTTTTTGTAGGATGGATGACTTGGACAGATAGTGCTGCCTCAAATGGGATATGAATTTTTAAAATGTAATTATTATTTCCAAAAATGCTTTCCAATAAGACTTCTATACTATATGGAACCATCAATAATCTATAAGGGTGCTGCTGCTGCTGCTGCTGCTGCTCGTAATGGGGGATTCATGGGAGTGATGAGGGTGGTGATGGTGATGGAGATGGTGGTAGTGGTGGTGATACTTGGATGCAAAAGAAGCTAGACTAGTTTGTCTGCAATGATTCATTTTAGCTTTGATTTTCCCCAGATATCTGGTCACCTCCAGATTTTATCATTTCATATTTTAAGTGTCCAAAGAAATCCTGATTCTTCGGTTAACTGTATGTTAGGAAAACCTGACTTGCCTGAGAGTATACATCTTGTGATTGCCAACAATACAGTGGATGAATGCCACTCAGGTGTTTGTATTGTGATGTTGAGTGGTGCCTCCTTGCTTAATTAGAAATACCCCAACCAAAAGCCCAATTGGTGACCTTCGCATCAATTCAGACTCAGGACAATCCTATTATGAGTGTCAGGATCAAGCTGTTTTCCACAGGGTCTTCAATGGCCGATTAAAAACAATCATTTTATTGGGGCCTCTTACAACGCTTATCACAATCCACAATTCATTGTGTCGAGCACATTTGCACATTTGTTGCCATCATCATTCTCAAAACATTTGCTTTCTACTTGAGCCCTTGGTATCAGCTCCTCATTTTTCCCCTCCCTCCCCGCACTCC
>NW_022103951.1:17687231-17725508 GCF_000313985.2 Echinops telfairi
GAATGCCAGTTTAATAGAACAAAGTGTTCTTGCATCGAGCGAGTACTTGAGTGGAGGCCCAATGTACATCTGCTACCTACACATATATGCACATAGATCTATTTCCCCATCCTCATATATAAATATACTTACATATTTACATGTCTGTATTTAGACCTCTATAAATGACCTTTGCCTCCTAGTTCTTTCCTCTATTTCTTTTTACTTTCCTCTTGTCCCACTATCATGTTCAGCCTTCATTTGGGTTTCAGTAATTCTTCTCGGTTGCATTGTCCTTTATCAAGCCCTGCCATGCCTCCTATACCCTCCTCGCCACCAATTTTGGATCACTTGTTGTTCCCTTGTCCCTGGATTTGTTATCACCTACTTCCTTTCCCCTGCTTCCCATTGTTTTCTCCTCCAGATTGTTTATCACGCCTATCTTATGAGAGACCTGAAGAGATAACAATATGCACAAAAACAAGACAGAGCAAAACAAAGCAACAAAAGAAAACAAAACAATAACAACGATGACAAAAAACAATGAGAAAAAAAAAGAAAAGCCTGTAAATAGTTCAAGGTCTGTTTGTTGACCTTTAGGAGTGTTTTCAGGTCCAGTCTGATGGGGCGCCACGCCCTGGCCCCAAAGTCTATTTTTGGTATTCCTTCGGGGCTTCCTTGCTCTGCTCCTCTTGCTGTTCTGTTGCACACCCTTAGCGTTTTGCCTGGGTGTGGTGGGGTCAGATTGGGCGCAATTCCCACACTATGGGTCAGTGAGAGCTGGCGTGTCTAGTAGTGGGGCTGCAATGACCGAATTTTTAGAAGTAGATCACCAGAACTTTATTAGAACAAGCTTCTGAGGGGACTTGAACTCCCAACCATTCAGTTAACAGCTGAGTATGTTTGCACCATCCTGCGTTTCCTTCTTAGGAAAACACCCCTTGCCTTAGAGTGGATTCTGACTACACAATGACCCTATGTAGGGTTTCCCAACTGTAAATCTCTACAGGAACAGGCAACCTCACCTTTCTCCCATGGGGTGTCCGGTGGGTATCAACGGCTGACCTTTATGGTTAGCCGCCCAACTCTTATTCTACAGCACCACCAAGGAATGGGGACTCCTATCGCCTAATGGCAGCAGATGACCTGTAGAAGGGAAGGCAAGCTATAGAAAGAGATAGTTGCCTACTGGTTCATGCTTCTCTAACTTCCTTGCTGTTTACCAGGAATTCCTCAGTGTTCTTGTTTCCTAATACATCTCCAGGTGTGTGAATGTGAGGGCATTTCTGAACAGTTGAGTGAATTTAGGTAATCCTCGGGCATAAGTAGTTACCTGGCTGCCTCCATTTCGAATTTATCTCACAGCGTTGAATGGATGGCCAACAGGCTTACTTACTAATCTGTAGTGAACTGATTCACTACCCCTGTGCTTGCCTTGTTTATTGGGTAATCGCTTGCACCTGGTTATGTCAATGCGGCTTTTCTGACTTGCAGCACCCTGTGTCTGGCCCTTCTGGTCAAACTGACAAAGGTTCTGAGTCAATTGAAGAGATCTTTTGCTGTTTCTGTGTGTGTGTGTTTATGAGTTGTTTATGTGTTTTGGACAAAGTACCTGTGGCCCTGAGGATTAATGCCACTGACACAATTAGCATGACACCTGATTGATTGCAATAAGGCTCATATATATTATACCATGCTAAACCTTGACATTCCTTGCCTTATAAAGGAAGTGTTTATCCTGTATAATAAGCTTTGTAAGATGGATGAAGGATTTATGGCTATCCTAAATTCCATAGAGACAATGATTCCAGTGTATTTTCCCCCAAATTAGAGTCTACAGCTCTTGCATACAGATAATAGTTTTATGGATTATCTTAAATATTGGCAAAGATTTAAGACTTTTGAAATATGTTGCTAAGGGATGCCAAATACCTTACTATCATTATGATTTTACCATCTGTCATAATCTTATTGCCCAAAGGTCACTCCGGGGCAAACAGTATGAGAAGCCTTACCTTGGTGTCTGCCTAAGGAGCTGACTTATGCCTTGTGAAACCCTTAGGGAAAGACACCATTTTTGCCCCCTGAATATGGAGATAGGTCCCAGCCGATTTCAGAAAGAGACTGCCTGGCCTGCTGCCCCTTCTGCCTGGCTGTCAGGCAGGCTTCTCCTGCTAACTGATGTGTACTGAAGTGTTGGCCAGGCCCCTGTGTGTCGCCCATTGCTCTGGTGACGGCAGATGATTCCAGAAAGGCTGCTATCTGCCTTGTAGGATGCCTCAGGTCAGTGAGATCCAACATCAGAAAGGATATATTGGATTTTGAGTTAATGCATGAAAATGATCTGCCTTTCCTGAATGCTTACTTTGAAGTCCAACAACTCTTCCTGTATTCATTGCTGGGATTCTATCTTGCCCGATTTGAACTTGACACCATAGAATGTTGAAGCCCAAAGCATGAGCCCATAGAGAAAGAGGGGTGACTTCTAGACACTGCGAATGTGTTGCTGTTGGTTTTCGGCCTGTCAATTGCAGCACGTACTGGCTCAGGAGAACTGCCTGTCACTTTGCAGTGCGATTGCCAGCTCGTTCTCTTAAGGAAACTGTTGGGTGAGTTTGGACCACTAACCTTTCAGTTCACAGCCAAGTGCGTATCGGTTGCACCACCAGGGCTCCTTACAGAGAATATCACCCTACAGAAAAGACTACTTGAGTGATGAGCGGGGAGGTTTTCTTGGACTTTACCACTCAGTATGCCACATTGCAGCAGCTGGGAGGGAGCTGGCTAGAAACGCAGGTGCTTGGGCTACACTCCAGCATGAAGAATCAGGATCTCCATTTGAACAAGGCCCTGTGAACAAGCACTCCTTGCGTGCACAGGAAAGTGAGAGAAGAGCTGTCTTCAGCAGTCTTAAGATAGAAGACAAGCTTCCTCCACCTACCGCTCCCCTATTGCCTTCTACAACTTTGCCCAGCCCCGTTTCAGAGCAGCCTCCCAGGAAAGGCTTTGCACAGACTTGTATCAGCAAACTTGAGATGACAACTGTCAGGAACAGCACAATCCAGCAGTTCATGGTAGAGCTCCAGCAAGTCAGCACAACTGAGGGTCTCTTGGGGGGGCGGGGGCTGTAAAGTGGGAAACCCCGATGCTTCAAGGGCCGACCCCGAGAGATTAGGGCAGTGAGCACATCAGTAGGTTTGGGATGAATCGGGGTGAGATAACTCTGGCTAGAGACAGATGAAAGGAAGGATCAAACTTCAGGAGCCAGATTGTACCAATTTATGGCAAGTCCTGTCGTGTCAGTACCCAACTATTCAATGCCACAGCTCAGAGAGTGATTGTAGCTTTTGGGGGGTGGGGGGACCCTGCTGGACCTGGATTTTACTTCACATGTCCTAGACTGAACATGGAGTTGACTCATTCTCCATATTTTGACATAATGCTATTTGATCTCGTGTATCTTAAAATTGAGGCATAATGAAGCTACAATAAGTTGCACAAATGTTCATTTAATTCACTTTTAGCAACAGCTTGCATTAACCACCCAAAATAAAATATAGAACACTTCTAACATCCCGGAAAGCATCCTGGGACTCCTTTCCAGTTCATTATTAGTGCTTGAGCCTTTGTCATCAGGTATTCCTTTGCCTGTGCCAGAACTTCATAGCTCTCTGCCATCAAGTTGATTCTGACCGACAGTGGCCCCGATAGGACAAAGCCAAACTGCTGTCTTTTACAGAAGCTGACTGCCACAGCTTTCTCCCACGGAGCAGGTGACAGCTTCAAACGGCCAACTCTTGCGTTAGCGGGAGAGGATGTAGCCTCTGTACCACCAGGGCGCTTGGTTATCAGGAGGGACTACTCCATGGAGAAGGACTTCATGCTTGGTAAAGTAGCGAGGGGGGGGTGTCAGCAAAAAAGAGGTAGCCCTTTAACAAGCTGGATGGACACAGTGGCTGGAACTAGAGGCTCAAATATAACAATGGTGAGGACGGCACAGTACTGGGCAGTGTGCCTTTCTGCTGGGCCTAGCACAGGGTCACTGGCAGTCATACCCAGTGCTGAGATTCAGCCAGTTCGCATCCATTTGGCTGAGCCGTTACCTAATGTTTCGTTGAGTTCTGTGAACCAGTTGTGACAGTGGCACTTGTAATCAGGGTGCTCTCGAATGTGCGGAGATCACAAGTTTACATTCCGTACTTCTTTTTTTTAATCGTTTTATTAGGGGCTCATACAACTCTGATCACAATCCATACATACATCCATTGTGTAAAGCACATTTGGATATTCATTGCTCTCATCATTCTCAAAACATTGGCTCTCCACTTAAGTTCCTGGCATCAGCTCCTCATTTTTCCCCTCCCTCTCCGTTCCCCCCTCCCTCATGAACCCTTGATAATTTATAAATTATTATTTTGTCTTATCTTGTCCTGTCCGACGTCCCCCTTTACCCACTTTTCTGTTGTCACATGTAGATCCCTGTAATGGGTTCCCCCTTTCCATCCTTAACTCTTTTTTTTTGCATTTGTCGGCACAGCAGCATGTTCTAAGGGCCCGTCATAATGTTCATTCTGTCCCCCGGAATAAAAAATCACACTATGCTTGTAATATTTATTTATTCACTTCATAAAACTCATTTTGCTTTTGATGAAATACTACATTTTGATTCCCTGGCGTTTATCACTTCAGTAAGCAAACATATCACGTAAAGAGGAAAAGCACCCAAAGGCCCACAAGAGATGGTGAGTGAATTATGCAAGTCCTGGAAGTGTTCAAAGAGGTAAAAATGCTGTCGGAACAGTTGCTGTGAATTCAGCAAAAATGGACAAAGATGAACATAAAATGCTCAGAGAAGAGATTTGACTATTGAACTATTTCTAATCTATCAAACACAATGAATATTGTCTAATTGGCCTCCCTCTAAAGGAATGGGGTCCTCCTCCTACAGTGAAAAGATGGCTAAGCTGATGCTATTTGGATAAAAGTGAAGATTATTGCAAGTGAGGACACCAGTCAAGAAGCGATCTGGAAACAGCTTAAGTAGCATTTTTGTTTTTTGTCAGGTATTACTTAATATTTTTCATTATCATTTAAAATTCTTATAACATAATCTAGTTTTGGGTCCCTCTTTTATTCTTCTTATTTAAGCATTAACTGTATCAAATAATAAACTACTTTTCGGTATATCATTTTTAAACATTCTTAAAATAGTCATTAGGGCAGCAAACTGGTTATTAAGTTATTTGAATCGCATCACTGGTCATGACCTACTAAGCCCCTAACAAAGCAACAAGAGCTTCCTATAAATGTGTCTGACTTCTTTCACTCAGCGTTTCTTTTGAGACTCATCCCTATTTTCAGATGTATCCATGAGGTGTATATCATTTGGATTGCTGAGTAGTGTTCTCTTGCATGAACAGACAAGAGTTTCATTCACTCATAGGCTGATGAACATACAGATCGTCTACAGTTCTGAGCTATTACACAGATGGCAGCTTTGATGATTTGTAAATAAGCCTTTTTGTCACCCACCTCTGAGGTAATTAACGAGGAGTGGAATGTCTGGGCTGTAAGATCGCTGTGTATTTAACTTTAGTAGAAACTATGGAAACAGTACCCCACAGTGGCTCTACTATTTATTTTACACTCGGATTAGAAATGTATGAGAGTTCTAGCTGCTTCCCGTTCTCCTCAATATGTGGTGTCAGTTTGTAAAACCGTGGTTTTGTTTGCACTTCTCTGGCAACTCGGATCTTAGCCACCACTTCATGCACTTAGTGCCTTTCATATGTCTTCCTTTGGGAAAGGCCTGTCGGGGGTGGTCTGTCTATTGATCCTTGACTTGCGGGAGGGCCACAGATGGTTTCCTCTCAACTCCCTGACAAGTCCATGCCTTCAGTTGCAGGAAGACAGACACCCCTCCAGTTTTGCTTTGGGAGGTAGGTCTTGTTTATCTCAGCAGGTAATCCTTCTGCCTTTGGCATGATGCCCCAACGAACTACTTGGCAGAAATCCACAGGATTGATTTGATGGGTCGGTGCAGACTGGCTGTGTGACGGAGCTCCTTGGCATTCTTATCTGCCATGCCAGACCGCATGCGACCGTTCAATTTTCATTGACATTTTGGCTGGTTTCTCCTAAGCCCCATCCAGGATGGATTTCTTCCCCGCCCCTCATTCTGCACAGGAGGAGAACAGTGATGCCTCTCTTCTCACCTCTGATCACAAAGTTTATTGTTGTTTGGAAGGTGGTTCATTTTGGGTTCTGTGCATCCTCTGTTTTAAGATGGGTTTTCGAAACCTTTGATTTTGTAGCTCACGAGGCTGGCGGTTGCGTCTGAATGAGAATGACACTCTCTTGGGATGTTCTGCCGCCGAACCAGAAGTGGCAGTTCTGCAACTTCCTTTCCTTCCATTCCTCACTTCTATGTGTCAGAAATGGTCTCAGGACCAAAGCCCGGAGAGAGAGAGTGCTTGAGCAAGGCCAGTCAAGAGGTTGACAATAACCCAGTGTGGCAACCCAGAGGGTGACAAGAAAAACCACACTATGTTCTGTTCTTGTTGCTAAGTGCCAACCAGTGAATTTTCAACTCAGAGCAGCCTCACTGATTATAGAGCAGAGCTGCCCCATAGGATTTCCTAGACTGTAAGCTGTATGGCAGCAGGTCTTTCTCCAGCGGAGCTGCTGGGTGGACTCAAACTTCCAACCTTTCAATCAACAGCCAAGCACTTAATGGTTATGCCAGCAGAACTCCTGAAAAGACATTACATTTTTACAATAACAGTTAAGTATCAACAATGCATATATTCAGAGTTTGTTCATTTTATATGAGCAAATGAAAATATTTTACACAAATAATATATTTTACTTGAATGAGTAGTAAAATAAAATTTTAAATTTATTGACGAAAATAAAATCATTTTACTAATTTAGATTAGCAGGTAGTAACACATGCCAGCTGTGGATCCCAAGCCCATTATAAACATCTCTCCGATGTGATCTGCTTGCCTGATGTAGCAGTTACATAATCTGTCAACTTGAGGAGTGGAGTCTAGCCTGCCAATCAGGTCACAACCAATGAGGCCTCTGTGTGGACATGGCCTTCTCCTGAGGATTCTGAGAACTCCTGTCTAGAGGTGGGACACAAGCTTTCCTGTGAGACCTTCCTGATGACAAGCCTGATGGAGCTACACTGATGCAGCAAGAGCCCTAGAGCTGGAGGAGCCACATGGAGACCTATGCCAGCACTGAGATGCTTCCACCACCACTGGATCCGTAAGACGCACTGGCCTGCAATCTTCTTGCATGTGTTTGTGTATCTGAAGAGGAATTTATAGACTGGTATCGAACATATGGGCTAATATCAGACTTATGGACTTGATCTGGACTGGGCTGGGATGTTTTCTTAATATAGAAATACTCTTTATATAAAGCTCTTTCTTATACACATGAGTGTTTCTGTATTTATTTCTCTAGTCAACTCGGACTAACACATCTGACATTAGAATAAAAACCATGCTATGTCATGAGGTTGCTGAAAAGTTAACAGTTAACATATGTAAAATGCTTAGAGGTGTACTTGGTACATAGCAAATTCTCAATAAGTAATAGCTCTTCTTAATAATAATATAGCACTAATATTGATTACTCATAGTAAAAGTAGATAAAGCCCCTCTGTCAAGAGTTTAATTCTTCTCAATCCCTTTTGCATCCTAATTTAGCCTGTCAAAGCTTTCTCTACACTAGGTAATTGGCAAGAGTTAATAAGAGATATAGCCAATGGTGAGATTCAAATAATTTAACATCTGGTTACTGCGTTAATGACCATTTTAAGTATAAAAAAATGATATACTGAAAAGTGGTTTATTATTTCATATGGTTAATACTGAATAAGAATAATAAAAGAGGCACACAAAACTAGACTACGTTTTAAAATATTAATGAAAAATATTAAATAGTACCTGACAATAAAAATGTTACTTAAGATATATCCAGTGGTGGAATTCAGCCAGTTTGAGTTGGTTTGGCTGGACTGATACCTAATTTTTTTGTTGAGTTCGGCGAGCCAGATGTTCACACCTTACAGGTGTTTCTCAACCTGTCCGTCGCAACCCCTTTGGGAGTCGAACGACCCTTTCACAGGGGCCGCCAGATTTCTAACAGTAGCAAAATGACAGTGATGAAGTAGCAACAAAATTAATTTTATGGTTGGAGGGGTCACCACAACATGAGGAACTGTGTTAAAGGGTCATGGCATTAGGAAGGTTGAGAACCACTGCCTTAGAGAGACCCCTGATTACAAGTGCCCTTTGAACAGGATATAACTAACCAATGCTATATATGTGATCCATAAACAAGTCTATCGTGTAACTATGGCTTAATAATTGGTACCTGTGGCAGCCATTAATATTGGTCAGCACTGTCTTTGGTTTTCCTGCGTTTGAGTGGGTTGTATCTTCATGCTAGCTTGATGGGAGGCGTGACATGTGACTGGAAATGTGTCATTATGAGCTGGCTGACAACACAATATGCTTTCTTTCTCCTTCCATGATGAGCAGGGATGTGGCCAGTTGAAGTGTCTCTGCGCCAGGGTGATTTAGAGTAGACTCCTAGCTCACTGGTGGCGGGTGGAAACCAAAAATGAAACTTTGCTTCAATGCATGCAAAATCTGAAGTTCTTTGTTACTGCAACATCACCAAGCCTGTCCTTAGTGGTTCGCTATTGTCACCAGATCTAGTTCCAACCAGATCTAACATAGGCACTAAAGGTACAACTGCCCACCTCTGCCCAGAGTGCAGGCGTGAGACTGGAAGGAAGAAGTCGGAAGTGAAGTGGAAAGGATTGGAGCTGAGTAAAGGTGAGGATGGACCAGCAACTGAGGAACAAACCTGGAACCAGATAAGAGGCCTGTCCATGATGATCCATGGAGTATGAAAGGGAGAGGCAAAGTGCTGCCTTATTGGGTGCAGCTGTTTTGGCATGTGGCGGCTGCTTGGCTGAAAGTCACAAGGTCAAGTCCAGAACATCTTGGGGTGAATTCTTTGGGAGTGAGCTGGACTTCACACATACAGGTTTCCTATACACACTGAGGTTCTGCTCTGGACACAGGGGTCCAGTCCCTGTCCTGTGTTGAGCCTCTCCTCCTCCAAGTTTAAAGGCATCCCACTCGTCCTCTGATGAGCTGGAGGATCACACTCCCTCTGCCAGAGAGAATCACTTCTGAAACTCTCAATCTCATCTTTTGGCTCCACTTTAAGATGCCTTGTCATTGAAATCACACAAAATGTTACCAGCGCAGAACTGTCCATGTATGTTTTTAATTGGGTCAGCAATGTTAATGCGGCAGCCATGTAAGCAGAGCATTTTTTAAAAATTCTTCCAGTCCTTTTGGAATTCAGCTCATGGGCTTAACAGACATGTATTGACATAACTAACTTGTTCAACATGTCTTTCTGTAACTTATAAATGAGGAGAAAGTAAAGCTTTGCATTAAACTAACAGATGAGGGATAATATACTAATAGTATACATACTAATAGGACCCACATCCCAGTGTGTGTTGTTGTTAAGAGCTGTCAAGTCGGTTCTGACTTACAGTGACCCTATGTATAACAATAACAATAAAACCATGGCCTAAGCCTGGCAATTCTCAGAGTCATTGTTTGAGCTCATTGTTGTCGCCATCGTGTCAATCTGTCACATTGAAGGTCTTCTTCTTTTTCACCGACTCTCTACTTGACAACACATGGTGTCCTTCTCCAGTGAGTGACCGCTTCTTCCGGATAACTTGTCCAAAGTACAAGAGATGAGGTCGCACCATCCTTGCTTCTAAGGAGGATTCTGGCTTCTTTCAAGACAGATCTGTTTGTTCGTCTAGCAGTTCATGCTATAGTCAATAGTCTTTGCCAGCATCATGATTCAAATGCATCAGTTCTTCGATCTTCCTTATTTATTGTTCAGTTTTTGCATGTGTCTGAGGTAATTGGAAATATCATGATTTGGGTTAAGCACATCTTAATTCTCAAGGTGCCATCTTTACTTTGTAAAACTTTTAAAGAAGTAGTTTGCAGCAGTTGTAAATAATGCAATATTTGTCATTTGGTTCCTTGACCACTGCTCTTAGGGCATTGATTGTGGATCCAAGGAGAATGAAAGGCCTTACAATTTCAAATCTCTTCTCCTTGTAATGTGTTCTTGGTCCAGTTGTGAGAATGTTTGTTCTGTTACATTGAGGTGTAACCTATACAGAAGGCTTTCTCTTCTGTCTTCATCAGTAAGGGCTCCAAGTCCTCTTCACATTCAGCAAGCAAGGTTGTGCCACCTGCATCCTGTAAGTTGTTCCTGACCCTTCCTCTAATCTTGATGCTTCCTTTCTCATATATTCCAGATGCTCGGATTATGGGCTCGGCATACAGATGGAATACCTACAATGTTCTGATCACATACCTGCCTGTTGGTGTATGTACAGGTTCCCCATGACCACAGTTAGACGTTCTGGAATTCCCCTTACTCATAATGTTAGCCATCATTTGTTATGATCCACAAAGTTTGCATAGCCCTGCACAGTCAATGAAACACTGGTAACCATTTTTTTTCTGTTAGTATCTACTTCCAGTCAAGATCCATCTGACATCAGCAATGATATCCCTTCTTCCACATCCTATCCTGATTTCAGCTTTAGTTGCCAGTAGTCCCCGTTGTTGTGCCACTGCAACCATTTTGAATGATCTTTAGCAAAACTTTACTTTCATGTGATGTTAATGATATTGTTCAATAATTTCTGCATTCTGTTGGGTCACTGTCATTTGGAATGGTTACAAATACAGATTTCTTTCAGTTAATCGGTCAGGTAGCTGTCTTCCAAATTTCATGGCACAGATGAGTGACCACCGTGAGTAGTGCATTATTTTGTTGATACTTTTCAATTGGCATTCCATCAATTTTTTTTTTTAATGGCTTACTTGCATTTCCATAAATTCTTGAGAGATTCGTTTTTCATCAATGCCTTCAATGCAGCTTGGACTTCCTCCTTCAAAATCATCTGTTCTTGTTCACTTGGTACATCCTGAATCGGCTGAATGTTGATAAATTCTTTTTGGTACGGTGACTCTGTAGGCCTCACTATGACAACTCGAGACTTACATTTTTTCTTCAGTTCTGTGAGCTTGAGTAATGCCAAGGATGTAGTTCTTCTCTTTTGGTTTTCTAACTCCAAGTCTTTGTACTTTTGTTATAATACTTTGCTTTGTCATCTTGAACTGCTCTTTGAAAGTGCTCTTCAGTTCCCAAAGTGTAGTGTCATCATGCAATGGAAAGCTGCCTCCTGCTGGGAATGAGAGACTATTTTAGAGAAAATAAAAATAATGGGCAGTCTTTCTGTGCACTTTTGGGGGACTATTTGCTGATGTGTACTGCTGGCTCGGCAGAATATTCTTTTGTTAGACAATGATTACCAGGATTCTATGGAAAATGTACTCTTATGATTCACCAAGAACCAAACTTTGTCAAAGTTGCTTTTGATTTCAGTTGTTCTTTTAAAAATGAGAAAGAGAGGAATTAGTTGCCTCGGCTTGTTTGTATTGTGGTTATTAGGTGTGTTAGGCTGTGTTAGGCTGTGTGTTAGACTAGAGAAACAAATTATAGACATTCATATGTGTGTAAGAGAGAGCTTTATATAAAAGAACAATTGTATATTAAGAAAACAACTCAGCGCAATCCAGATCAAGTCCATAGTCTGATATTAGCCCATATGTCTGCTACCAATCTATAAATACCTCTTCAGACTCTGCAACACATGCAATGATGCAGAATGCAGGAAGATCACAGGCCCATGGGTGGAAAATCTTGTGGATCCAGTGGCATTGAAAGCATCTCAACACTGGCATGGGTCTCCATGTGGCTCCTCCAGCTTCAGGATTCTAGTGTAGTTCCATGTATCCTGTCATCAGGAATGTATCACAAAGACTGAGTGTATCTGCCCTCCAGTGAGCTATTTATCTCTGTGGTGCCTCCAAATGAGGTCATCAAGATGCAACCTGATTGACAGGCTAGACTCCACCCCTTCACTCTTAATAGTCTCAAGTTGGCACCAGATTATGTAACTACCACAGACCACCCCTTGTCAACTTGTCACTTTCACACATCACTTTAGCCATCTATAATTTTCAAACAATAATAAAATCGTATCTGTACCTAACAGGAGAAAAGTAAAAGGCATACAATTTTTAAATGTGCCACCTCCATTTAAACATAATGTTCTATAAGTGAACAACACAAAAATATTCTATATTTATGTGCACACCTACACCATAATCCTATGAACATATTTCCCCACCTATGAAAGTTTGTAAGCCAGCTACTTCATGCCTTTTCCCGCCCAGTTTGTGTATCCAATTTCTATACTACCCACTTACATCAACCAAGTGCTCTGAGGAGACAATCATATTCTTGGATGTGAAGAATCTTCTTTCCAGTTAGAACCTTGTGAGTCCACATCCCTAAGAAAAGTCAAATCGCGACAGGCCATCCATAAGGTCAGCAGTAATATACACCAGTTCACAGGCTCCAGAATCTTCTCTTCATCTGGTCCAGATCAGGTCAACTCAATGTGGACTGCCTCATTTGGCCTCACCAGGGTGCCTGTTGGTCGCCTTGCCTTTAGACAATGGCCCCATCACAAATTCTCAACAACCCCAGTCCCCTTGGGCCAGGTTATGCCATAGGCTCAGGTTCTACACAACTCTATAAACTTCAGACCAGCCAAGTCTCAAGTTGGCACCAGATTATGTAACCACCACATGAGGTTAACGTTGTTATTTATTAGTTAAGTTGTTTGATTTTTGACAAGTAACTTATTATGGTGATGATTTACATTGATATACATTTGCACATTCATGTTGATGTTTAATAAATGTATTAGAGGGTTTTATAAGTATAAAGATCAATATCCTAGATATTTGTGTGCTGAAATTGACTAGTATAGGGCTTTTCGATCAAATAATCATATGGTCTACTATGCTATGAATCAAAAATTGAAGTGAACAACATCATATTCATTGTTAAAAAGAACATTTCAAGATCTATCCTGAAGTAAATACTCACCACTATTGCCAAAGATGAGGAAATTGAATGTTTAACAACTTCCACAGTCTGATATTGATTGAATATGTAATCAAGAAGCATTGATAATTCCTGATGGTTGGGATGTAAAAGTTGGAAACAAAAAGAAGGGCTGGTGTTTGGAAAATATGGCATTGGCAATAGAGACACTGTTGGGAATACTATGGAAGAATTTTGCTAGACCAATGACATGTATTGCCATTCTTTTTAGTGTCCAATTTATTTACATTTACTGTGAGAAAAGCAACACCGAGAAAATGTTCCAACTTACCAAAGAAAATATTTTCATTTTAACAAAGTAAACAACAACTATATCCATCAAAGACATCATACATGAAGAGAGCAACAGTTCGTTAAAGAGACAGGGAAGGCAGAAAAGACCAAATTGTGTGTCAGAAGAGACTGAAACTTGCTCTTGCCCCTAGAGTAGCTATAGGAATGGACTACAGGAGGAAGTAAAAGAGCTGCACAGATTTCAAAGGGCATCTCAAGCAGACAAAGGACTGTAATGAAATGTGCTAGGACCTGGAGTTCAAAAATCAAAAGAGAAGAACACCTTTGACATTGCTGAAGCTAAAAAGAAAAAAATTAATCCTCAAGTCGCCAAACTTAAGGGTTTTATGCAAAAAAAATGAATGACCCAGAAAGCAGCAAAAGGAAATGAGGGACATACACTCTACCAAAAAGAATTGATCAACGTTCAACCATTTCAGAAGGTAGCACGTGAACAAGAACAGAGAGTGTTGAAGGAGCAAGTCCACACTGCACTGAAGGCATTGATGAAAAATGAATCGCCCAAGAATTGATGGAATGCCAATTGAAAAGTCCCAACAAAAGAATGCACTACTCAAGGTGGTCACTCATCTGTGCCGTGAAACTGGAAGAGATCCATATTTGTACCCATTCCAAAGGACAATGACCCAACAGAATGCAGAAATTATCGAACAATATCAGTAGTATCACATGAAAGTAAAATTTCACAGAAGGTCATTTAAAACTGTTGCAGCTGTACATCGGTAGGGAACTACTAGCAATTAAAGCCAAATTCAGAATAGGATGTGAAACAAGGGGACATCATTGCTAATATCAGATGGATTTTGGCTGGAAGTAGAGACTACCAGAAAGATGTTTACCTCACAGAGTAAGCATTTGACTGTGTGGATGCGTAACATTTGACAAATGATGGATAACATTATGAAGAATGGGAATTCCAAAACACTTAACTGTGATCATGGGGAACCTGTACATACCCCAACAGGCAGCTGTTCAAATAGAACAAGGGGTTTCAACTTGGGTTAAAGCAAATACCTTCTCAAGTAGACCAATAAGCATCATCACAAAAACGGAGGGAAAATGAAAGTTGTCAAAGATTTCATTTTACGCGATTTGCAATGAATGCCTAGGAAAGCAAAAGTCAAGAAATCAAAGGACATATTGCATTGTGCAAAAGACCTCTTTAAAGTGTTGTTAAAAATGCAGATGCCACTTTGAAGGTTAAGGGGCCCCTGACCAAAGCCATGTTATTTTCAACCACCATACATGCTTAGAAAAAGATCCCTTGGACAATGAATAAGGAGGACAGAAAAAAAACGAGACCTTTGAGTTATGGTGTTGGTGAAGAGCACTAAGTACACCGTGGGACATCCGAAGACCAAACGAAACTGCCCTGGAAGAAATAAAGCCAGAATGCTCCTTAGAAACAAAGATGGGATGACAACTTCTCACATGTATTTTGGACATGGTATCCAGAGGGACCAATCCCTGAGGAAAGACATCATGCTTGGTAAAATAGGTCAGTGGAAAAGAGGAAGATGCTCAATAAGATGAATTGATACGGTGGATGTATATTGGATCATTGTGAGTTGAAACTCACTCAGTGGCAACAACAACAAAACATGTGTACTATATATACATATATAGTTTTTATACGTACTATATATACATACATACTCATTGCTATGAAATTGATAACTCATTGTGACCCTATAGGACAGAGTAGAACTGCTCCTGTAGTTTTTTGAGACTATGATTTTTTCAAAAATCATTTTATTGGGGGCTCATACAACTCTTATCACAATCCATACATCCATCCATTGTGTCAAGCACATTTGTACATATGTTGCCATCATCATTCTCAACACATTTTCTTTCCACTTGAGCCCTTGGTATCAGCTCCTCATTTTTCCCCTCCCTGATGAACCCTTGATAATTTATAAATTATTATTATTTTGTCATGTCTTACACTGTCTGATGTCACCCTCCACCCACTTTTCTGTTGGCTGTCTCCCAGGGAGGAGGTTATATGTAGATCCTTGTAATTGGTTCCCCCTTTCAACCCCACCTTCCCTCCACCCTCCCGGTATCGCCACTCTTACCACTGGTCCTGAAGGGTTCATCTGTCCTGGATTTCCTGTTTTTAAAGTTCCTATCTCTACCAGTGTACATCCTCTGGTCTAGCCAGATTTGTAAGGTGGAATTGGGATCATGATAGGGTGGGGAGGAAGCATTAAATAACTAGAGGAAACTTGTATGTTTCATCATTGCTACCCTGCACCTGGTCTGAGACTGTGACTGTTTACAGAAGTGGAAAACCTCATCTTTCTTCCTTGGAGCAGTTGGTGATTTTGAACTGCTCACTTTGTGGTTAGCAGTCCAATGCAAACCCACCATGCCACCAGGGCTTCTCATATACACATATATCATATATACATGATGTGTGTATTTGTGTGTGTATTTTGCTGCTAAACAAAGGCTTGGAGGTTTCAGTGCTCCCAGAGGTGCATTGGAAGAAAGGTCTGTCACTCTCCTTTCAAAACATCAGCCATTGAAAACCCTATGGAGCACAGATCTGCTCAGATACACATGGGGCCACCATGTATGGGATGGCAACTGACTTTTATATATGTGTGTAATATATATAGGAATGGGCTATATAGGAGACCTCTCTCGAGAAAGAATATCAAATCATCTCTCAATGTTTAGAGGAGAGATGTATAAGGAAAGTAGATCCCAAGGGAAACTCTGCCCTAACTTATTTTATTGCTTCTTTGTGGACGGTATTTACCCAGTACATCAAAAGTAAGGTATTAAAGGCAACTGTTGGGAGAAATTTAAATATATGTGACTGCATGTGTTTAAATTGAAGAAGAACATTGAGAGAAATAAATCACTGTTAGAATTCCCAGGACCCGGTCACTTTTAGGAGGGGCCTCCTGGTCCTGGTGCACATACATGGCTCTAGCTCACATAATTTATGGGTTTATGTCTGTATGCCTCTGTTTATTTTCAGTGTAAAAGTCCTTGCTTATAAAAAGGGTAGTTAAGTCAGGTACTACATAACTCTGATCCCTTTTGCCCAACTTAAGAGTTTGTATTTAAGAACATAAACCAAAGTCAGAGGTAATTCAATTAACATTGGGAACAGACAAAGGTATGCTTGCTTCTCAGCTGTAAGGCAAGACGCAGTCCCAGTAGATTATAATAGCCGTTGCCGCACTTGCGCACATTTTTAAAAAATTCATGAATCTTAAGGGCAAGCTCTAATTTGAGAGGGTTGTCTGCCTGGAGAATAAACTGAAATAAAAATCTCAAAGTCAAATAGCTCAACTCTTTGTCCAACTTCAGAAAACTGAAAACTGAAAAGCAACTTTGCAATCAGAGCAGAGATGTGCCTGATTCCTCCTCTTCGCCTCTGTGCCTCTCAAATCCATCACTGAAGCCTGTGTGCTGCTGCTGCTGCTGCTGCTGCTGTTAGGTGACTTCCAAGTTCATTCCGCCTCTCGGCAACCTTCGGCACAACAGAAGGGATCACTGCCCATCCTGCCCATCCTCACGTTGTTGTCATTTTAGCACATTGTTGCCACCACTGTGTCGATTCATCTCATCCAGGGTCTTCCTTTTTTTCACCAATCCTCGACTTTACTAAGCTTGATGTCCTTTTTTTGGAGGGCTGGTCCCTCCTGATAACATGTCCCCAAGGACTTGAGACAAAGTCCTACCACCCTGGCTTCTAAGGAGCATATGGTTGTACATCCGCCAAGACATTCTTTGTTCTTTTCGCAATCCACCGGACATTCAACAGTGTTCGCCAGCATTGTCGTTCAAATGCATGCATTCTTCTCTTGTCTCTTGTCTTACGCGTTGTCCAGTTTTCACATGCACATGAGGCGACTGAAAATATCCTGATCAGCCAGACTCCCCTGACTCCTCAAATTGACATCTTTGCTCTTTAACACTTTAAAGAGGTCTTAGAACACAGTTTTGCCTATTTCAATCTATCATTTGGCTTTTTGACTGCTGCTCCCAAGAACATTGATTGTGGATCCAAGGAAAATGAAGTCCTTGACAACTTCCCTCTTTTCTCCGTTTATGATGAGGCTGGCTATTGGTTCCATTGTGAGGGCTTTTGCTTTCTTTATGTTGAGGTTGAATCCACATGGAAGGCTACATTCTTTGATCTTCATCAGGACGTGCTTTAAGTCCTCTTTGCTTTCTGCAAGCCAAGTGCTGTCATCTGTATATCACAGGTTATTAATGAGCCTCTCCTCCAGGCCTGATGCTTCATTCTTCATATACCTCAACTTCCCAGATTATTTGCTCAGCATGCAAAATGAATAAGTATGCTGAAAGGATACAACCCTGATACATACCTTTCCTGATTTTAAACCATCCAGCATCCCTTGCTCTATCTGAACAACTTCAGCATGAGCACAATTAAGGGTTTTGGAATTCCCATTCTACAAAATATTATCCATAGCTTGTTATAATCCATACAGCTAAGTATATTTGCATAGTCAATAAAACACATGTAAACATCTTTCTGATAGTATCTGCTTTCATCTAAGATTAATCTGACATCAGTAATGATATCCCTCATTCCACGTTCTCTTTGGAATCCAGCTTCAATTTCTGGCAGCTCCCTGTCAATATCCTATTGCAACCATTTAAACATCTTTCTCAGCAAAATTTTACTCGCTTGTGATATTAATGATATTGTCCAATGATTTCCACATTCTGTTAGGTCACCTTTCTTTTGAATAGGCACCAGTATGACGCTCTTCCAGTAGGTTGGCGAGGTCTTCCAAATACTTTGGCATATATGCATGAGTACCTTCAGAGATGCATTCCTTTATGAAAACATTTCAATCAGTAGTGTGTCAGTTCCAGGAGCCTTGGTTTACGCTATTGCTGTCAGTGGAGCTTGAACTTCTTCCTTCCAATCCCTATGTCAGATTCATATGTTACCTTGTGAAATGGTTGAAGATTGACCAAACCTTTTTGGTGCAGTGACACTTTGCAATCCTTCTGTCTTCTTTGGGTGCTTTCTTCCTACGTCATTCAATATTCTGCCAGTATTCAAGATTGCAACTTGAGATTTGAATATTTTCCTTCAGTTCTTTAGGTTGAGAAATGCTGAAAGTGTTCTTCCCCCTTGATCCCTTTGGTTTTTTAAATTGCAGGTCTTTGCACAATTCATTATAATGCTTTACTTGGTCGTCTTGAGTTGCCTTTTGCAATGTTCTGCTCAGGTGTTTGACTTCATCATCTCTCTCATTTGATTCAGCTACTCTATGCTCAAGAGCAAGGTTCAGAGTCTCTTCCACAGTCCATTTGGCCTTTTCTTTCTGTCGGTCATTTTAATGACCTTTGACTTTCTTCACACAAGGGATTCTTGATGTCATTCCACAATTTGTCGGAGATTCCTTCATTAATGTTCAATGTGTCCTTCTGTTGATGAGATAGTCTCTAAGTTTAGGTAGGTAGTATTTTGGCTCTTGTGGCCTTGTGTTAGTTTTCTTCATCTCCAACTTGAACTTGCAGATGAGCAATTGATGGTTTCTTCCACAGTTGCCCCTTGGCCTTATTTTGGTTGGTGATATTGAACTTCCTTATCAGCTCTTCCCAAAGATGTAGTCAGTTTAATTTCTCTGTATTCCATGTGGCAAGATCCATTTATGTTCTTGTAAAAAAAGTGGGGGGGTTGTAATGACAAAGTCATAGGGCACGCCGAATTTCATCACGCCAGCTCCAGCATCATTCTTCTTACTAAACCCATGTTTTCCAACTTCTGATCTTTTCCCTTTGTTTTCAGTTTCCCCCTTTTAATCACCCAGTAGTAACCATTACATTTTGATTGCATGAGTGATTGATTGATTTCAGGCTGAAGAAGTTGGTGGGATTCTTCAATTTCTTCATCAGTGGCTTTAATGGTTGGCACATAATTTTGAATAATCGTCATAATAACTGGTCTCACATGTTGGCATATAGATATTATCCCCTCACAGACTTATTTTACTTGAAGAGAGATCTTGAAATGCTCTTTTTGACCATGAAGGCGGTGCCATTCCTCTTGACCTTGTCATTCTGGGCATATACTTATCTGATTCAAAATGGCCAATACCAGCCCATTTCAGCCTAGGGTATTAATCTTTATGTGTTTCATTTAAGTTTTGCTGATCTCTAACTTTTCTAGATACTTCAGACGTTTCACATTGCAATTTTTTTTAATAATCATTTTATTAGGGGCTTATACAATTCATCACAATCCGTACATACGTCATTTGTGTCCAGCACATTAGTACATATGTTGACTTCATCATTCTCACAATACCTGCCTTCCACCTGAGGCCCTGGTGTCAGCCCCCCTTTTTCCCCCTCCCTCACCACTCCCCTCTCCCCCTGAACCCTTGATAATTTATAAATTATTATTATTTTATCATATCTTACCCCATCCAATGTCTCCCTCACGCACTTCTCCGCTGTCCATCCCCCAGGGAGGGGGCCATATGTAGACCTTGTCATCTGTTCCCCCTTTCTCCCTCACCTTCCCTCCACCCTCCTGCCATCACCACTCTCTCCACTGGTCCTGGGGGGTTCATCTGTCCTGGGTTGACTGTATTTCCAGTTCTATCTGTGCCAGTGCACCTCCTCCGGTCCAGCCAGATATGTAAGGTAGAATTAGGATCATGGTAGTGGGGGGGGGAGCATTTAAGAACTAGAGGAAAATTGCATATTTCATCGTTACTACACTGCACTCTGATTTGCTCCTCTCCTCCCCACAGCCCTTCTGCAAGGGGATGTCCAATTTCCCCCGGATGGTCCCTGGGTCCCCACTCTGCACTCCCCCTCATTCACAATGTTGTATTTTTTTGCAATTTTTAATGGATAATTACAGCTGTTTCTTCTCATTTTCAATTGTGCCCTATCAGCAAATGAAGGTCCTGAAAGCTTTGCTCCATCCGTGTGATTAAAGTCACCTTTACTTTGAGGAAATAGTTATCCTCCGGTTGGAATTTGCGTGCCTTCCAGTCTGAGGGCTCAGCTTTTGGCACTATGTCAGACAGTGTCCTGCTGCTAAGACTTTCAGCGATTTCTTTCTCAGAAACAGATCACCTCTTTCTTCTTCCTTGCTTGAGCCTGGAAGCTTCCTGGTTACTTGTTCACCATGAGTGACCTTCCTGGTATTTGAAATCTGGTGGCATAGCTTCCAGTTTCACAGCATCACACAAACCACTACAGTCTGACAAACTGACAGATGAGTCAGTGCTACCTGAGAAATACTTTTTGATTTTGTCCCTTTCTGCCTTTTTTTGCCTTTGTTTTAATTCAGAAAACGGTCTCTTTCTTTGCCCATCATAACAGTTGGAGTTTTCTGCTTATTCTCCCTCTCCCCAAATTATCCCCTGTGGTCTCTCGTCCAGGATCCCTGGTGGTGCAGTGATTAACACTCAGTTGGTAACTGACAAGTTGGCAGTTAAAACCTGCAACCCCTCCACAGGAGAAAGATGTGGCAGTCAGCTTCCATAACGTTTCTAACCTTGGCAATTCCTACGGTGGCACTTCTATTCTGTTATACAGAGTTGCGAGCAGTCAGAATGGACTTAATGGCAATGACTTTTTTCTTTATTATCTTTGTTTTAAAATAGTTTTATTGGCATAGAATTCACATATCATATAATTCAATAGTTCTACCACATCAAGAAGAGTTGTATAATCATCAGTCACCACAATCAGTTTCAGAATATTTTCTTCATTCTTGCACTCATTATTATTAGCTCTCCATTTCTCCCCTAACTCCCCTGACTTACCCCCAAGGAGCCATTAATCTAGTTATTGTCACCACAGATTTACCTATCCTGGATTTCATATGCAGAGAAACACTAAAAACAGATGAACAAAATGAACAACAATAACCAAGCAAAACTGATAAAAACCTCAACGAAAAAGAAAGTAGAAAACATTAAAAACTAGAACCAATGAGCAGTGGATCATAAGGGAGGTCAAATGATAAGGAGCTAAATGCTAACCTAACTGAAGCTGCAATAATCCACTTTTCAGGGCCTCCTGCATGCTAACAAGACTGTTCACATTCCTGACCCACCCACAGTCAGAGAGGCTTCACCAGAGGTTTACTCCATGGGTATTTCCCCTTAACTTTTTTTCAACTGAAACAACTTTAAAATGGGTCAAAAGGGAGATCAAATGATAAGATAGATATTACATTTTAACCTAAGCATGTCTGCCACAATTGACTTTAGCATGCTGTCTGAGGGGTGTAATCCTTGTGTAGACTCTTTGAATGGATTTGAGACTTCCACTGTCATCCAGGGCCTTCTGCAAACCAGGTGTTCACATGTTAAGTTCTGATAACATTCCCTCCTTTGGATTTAGATTTTATTGTTTATAATCCTTGGATCACACAGGCTGGTGTGCTTCTTCCATGTGGAATTACTTGATGCCTCGCTTAAATGGCTGCTTCTTTGGAGACAAGCCTTTAAGACCCAGATGTTTTTCTTTGATAGCTAGACTTCATCTGGTTTCTTCACCACACTTGGCTATAGCATGCAGATCTTCAGTAATCTCTTCGTGAAAGCTATGCCATAAGAGCTAATTGTTCTTAGATTGGCACTAGAATTAAGTATTGGCAATGGATTTGTGTTGTCCTTTCCATCCCAAGGAAAGAAGCCTTGGTAGTGATTCAACCCCACCAGCACCTCTACAGGAGAAAGCCGTGTCAATGTACTCCCATAAAGTCGGAGGACTGTAGCCCAGAAAAACCCTATTGGACGTCCGTCTCTACTGTGTTCCTCCATTTTGCACAGAACAATCCATTTAACAACATTAAATTGAGTCTTAGCTTAACCATTAATTCCCAGGCTGCCTGGTTTCATGCCCTTGACTCTGAACTCCTGAAGCCTCTGTAACAAGTCCTCTGTTGTAGGAATTCCTACCTTTCCTGGTAAGTCCTTGTGTAGGTTGCGTTTTCAATAAATCTCATGTTGTGGGAGGATAGGGACCAGGCTCATCTTGTATGCCCCACAGTCCTTGGATTCAAGCCCAGGGTGGACTCTGACAGTATGACGGAATTCGTCACAACTCTCAGCTAGGAAAGCAGTTCTGGAGCCACTTTCTCATGTGCTCATATACTCTGTCTCATGGGCCAGCCTCTCTGACTCGAACGGAAAGCTCTCCAGGGCAACATGTCCCAACAGGCTTTCTTTTACTTGTGAGAATAGTGCAGTCTTAAGCATTTCTCCCCAGCAGGCGTATCTATGGAAAAGAATGCTTAGGGCGCTTAGTTTGAACTTGCTGAGTGATCTCCCACACCTGGTGATGGAAATTGCAAAGGTTAACAGAAACTGCTCCGTGCCCCCACGCCCGTCCCAGCCCCCTGGCACCCGGGGCCCATGCCATCCCTGTCATCTCTTGGCTATGCCTCTGTGTCTCCTTGAATGAGAGGCATCAAGTTAGATGCTTTCTCTTGACTTCGATGTAAATGCTGGTAGCGAGGTCGTTTTTAAATGGCAATCGTATTAACGAGAGTTTACACAAGTACACTAGGTTCCTCTTTAATCACTTGTACACAAATCGTTCAGCAACTGTGGTTATATTTTTCGCGATGGGTCATCATTCTCATTCATGCTGTTGTGGTTGTGCTATTTCCAGGACTCTAGTTCCCCCCATCTTCTCCTCTTTGCTCTAGAGTCAGTTTTGACCATTGGGTCTCCTGTGCCCTTGAAAGCTTGTTTGGAGGTTCTACGCGGGGAGCACAGTTACTTGTATACCCTTGACTGGAGGTGCTCCTCGTCCCTCATGGAACGTCAGCCTCTTCAATGCAGCATACCGCTCTGGGAGGGATGCAGGTGGAACAGTGAGGCAAGAAGGGCACACAGCCAGCCAGCTGGATCAGCCAAATAAAACCTGGCCATCAATAGGGTGACAGATGTCTCCTACAGTTGATTTTAAAAAAGCTCATTACTCATGGGTCATAGTTTTTATTCTATGAACCAATCTGTTATATAGCTAACAGGTGTCCTCAAGGGACAATTACAGTTAAGGTTTGAAGTGTGTCCCAAGGCAATGGTCTAGCACAGTGGTTCTCAATCTTCCTAATGCCGCAGCCCATTTATACAGTTCCTCATGTTGTGGTGACCCCGTATGTGGGCGTATCTGCATGTGGATGGACTGCCTGGAAATGGATAGAGGAGCTGTGTCTCGGTTCCTAAGACCATCGGAAATATGATCTTAGAGGGTCGTTCAACCCTCAAAGGGATCATGACCCACAAGTTGAGAACCGCTGGTCTAGAGTGATATAGATTAATCATGGGGAGTGCTTTCTTTAGTCATAACCGATCCAGGAAGTCTGAAGTTTGGAAAGGATTTCTTTGGATATTTTTACTTTCGCCTTTCTTTATGATGTAGCGTTGCTTTGTGTTAGAATGAACTCAATGGCAGTGGTTTTGGTTTGGGGTGGGTTTTATGATATCTAAATATGCCTTGACACATAGTGTGATGTAATATAATGTGATATAAAAATCTGCACGTGTGTACAATGGATGTGCCATGACTTTCCTTAACGGTTTAACATGTTAGATGACTATGCATGTGTTTATTCTTCCTACTTCTTCCTTTCACACCTTATTTATAGTCTTGTCCCCAGGGCTGAAAAACCTGGCTTGGATTAGGCTAAAGGATTGCTACAGGAAGAAAAACTACATCTGTCTTTCCGTGTGTATTAGTATGCATGTTGCTGTGGTGCTAGAAGCTACACCACCAATATTTCAGATGCCAGCAGGGTTAGAGCTTAGTGATGCTTGTGGGGCAAGACAGACTAGAAAGAAAGGCCTGGTGATCAACTGCTGAAACTTAGCCAATGGAAATCTTAGGGCTCAGAACAGAACATTGTCCAGAATAGTGCTGGAAGATGAGGCCCCTAGGTTGTAAGGCTGACATGAAGTCAGTGATATCAACAAGCATGAAGTTGGTCCCTAATAAAATAATTAAAAAAGAAAAGAAAAGAAAAATAAGATGGCTCTGAACCTCTCCGCCCTTCTTTCTGTTATACACAGGCGCTCGTGAGTCGGAGCTGCCTCGATGGCCACTACAAGCAATGTTGTGGGAAAAAAAGTAGTTCTCATTTCAAATCTCATGTCTTTATTCTGTGTGTGCACATAAGAAATAGACAGTTATGGAAAATAGAAATAAATGCAATTTTACTTACAGAAGTCAAAATTAAGAACTGTTTAGCTATGGCCAGAGGTGGGACCTCTGTCACCCCACTGATCACCAGAGTTGATTCAGCTGATCTGGCTGACTAAGTGATCATCCTAGTCCTTCCTCATGGCTTCATATGTGGCCCTCCCAAAGCCGTGTGCTTGGCCGAAGAGGACAACCTTCCCAATAGAAGAGGACTGTCCTTTGGCCAAGGGGATATGAACAGCTGGGCTCCCCTGCAAGAAACTCCAAGCAAGCTCTTGGGGTCCATTTAACTATAACCCCCTCAAACTCACTGCAATTGATTTGATTCTGACTCATAGCAAGCCTATAGGACAGAGTCGAACTGCCCCCGTGAGTTTCTGAGACTGTACATGTTTGCAGAAGTAGAACGCCTCATCTTTCTCCCACAGAGTGGCTGGTGGTTTCAAATTGCTGACCTTGCACTTAGCATCCCAACTCATAACTCACTCATATCAGCCACCAGGGCTGAGACATTTGAGATAACACTTCACACCAGAAATACAGACAAAAAATTTTTAAATCATTTTATTGGGGGCTTGCACAATGATGATGACTGCACAACTCTTCTTAATATGATTAAACACTGTGTTGCATGCTTTGTGAACTAGGTAAAAAAAACTGTCAATTTTTTCAAAAGCGAAATATTGACTGAAATATATGTGTATAAAACCAACTGCCATGGGATCGATTCCAACTCATAGCGGCCCTGGAGAGGGTTTCTGAAACTATTCATCATGGAAGAAAGGTAAGGCCACCTCCTCTCACTTTCTTTCATTCTCAAATGGAGTGGCTGGTGGTTTTCAAACACTGACCCTGCAGTTAGCAGTCTAATATTTATCCCACAGCACCTCCAGAGTTGTGCTCCTCGCTCCATCTGTAATAATCAGTGTCATATTGGGCTGCGACCCACATGATCGGCAGTTCCCAAGCACCAGCAGCTCCGCGGGAGAAAGACTGGGCTTCCTACTCTCAGAAACAGTTACAATCTCGGAAATCCACAGGGGATTTCTATGTGTCAGCATTGACTCGATGGCAGTGAGTATATATAGCTATAGATAGCCATATACATATATGTATGGACAGAACTAATTAGAGGTAGAATGGAAAATGTGGGGTTGGCTTCAGAAGCATCTGGGAAGGAGAGGCAAATGAGTAGAGGTGTAAAAGAAATGAGTGGCCTTGAGTTGAAAGTCATTGAGGCTAAATAATGGGGACATGATGGTTCATTATATCCATGTATTCTCCTTACTTCTCTCCCTGTTTGAAAGTTCCCATAGTACGAAGGTTTTAAAGATACTGACGTTAAAAGGAACACACGTGTAGAGGAAGGAGTCCCCTGAAGCTGATGAGCCTAAGTCTGAGGAACCCCCACTGGGTGGGTCCCTTCCATGTCACTAAGAGAAGCTCTGGCAACATTTGAAGATGTCCCTGTGTTCTTGCAACATTCGCAAAAGTGCGATAATTTAACCCCAGTTGCTTAAGGCTGCTTTCTCCCCCCTTCAGAATCCCTTCCATCATACTTCTCTTCATGGTGAGAATCCTTGAAGGGCTGGGGACATCTGGGGAATTCAGCCCAGGAAAAGTTGAGTTGGAGCTACAGAGAGCTAGTTGAACCTTATTTTTACATACAGACAAGCAGACCCACACACTTACCCTGTTTTCCCGAAAGTAAGACATCCCCCGAAAATAAGACCTACTTACAGTTTTGCTTCTCACTGAAATATAAGGCATCCCCCCTGAAAATAAGACCTCCCTGAAAATAAGGCCTCCCCGAAAAGAAGGCCCCCGGAAGGTATCATAACTCTAGACTCTGGACCATAGCGGCAGGCACCACTGCGCAGCTCACTGTCGGCCGTAGTGCAGCCGGAGCAGAAAGGAAGTGCGAGGTCTCTTTTAATAACACAATAAAACAATAAACAATAAATGTGTACCATATTCTTCTTCATGGAAAATATAAGACATCCCCTGAAAATAAGACCTAGTGCATCTTTGGGAGCAAAAATTAATATAAGACACTGTCTTATTTTCGGGGAGACAGGGTAGATACCTCCAGATTTCATTGGTGGGATTGATCAATTTGTTATCAGCTCTTCTAGATGTAAGATATTGCTACAAGTTATGTTATAGTTGGAATGGTTTCCCAGAATACTCCGGTTGAACTGTGCCGATGCATGTCACTTTGCAACTTGTGGCTCAGAACCAAAGACGGTCCTGGGAGATGTGTGTGCTACTTGAGCAGCAAAAAAGTATGTAGGTAGCTGCACCAAACCAAAGTACACAGACAGAGGAGGAGAAGCGAGGTTTGACATGTATGAAAGCCAATCACTGGACACCTTTCTCACTCACCAGATGTATAACACTGTACACATCTGATTTGGTTCTCATCGATATCGTTAAACTAAACATTCTTTTCAGCCAGATGTATACTTGGTAAGACTGCAAATGTAATTTTAAATTTACCGTACATGTGGGTTTGTACTTTTGGAAGAAACCAAGAGAAATGGACATTATCAAAGCTCTGTGTTTATAGTATTGGTTTGGGTTGAATGGTGTATCCCTCCCCCAAAGTTATGTTGAAGTCCTAACCTTGAGAAACAGGGTGATGTTAATAAGGACGTACCAGAATAAGATGAGTCCTAAACCTAATCTCTACGGAGCGGTGTCTATTCAAAATGCCACATAGACCCAGACCCCCAGGGGAAGAGGCAGTATGTGCATGTAGTTCTCTTTGTAAGCTAAGGGCCACTGAAGAAATCCTAGGGCTCTTGACAAGGAAGGGCCCTTCCCTACAGTCAATGCTCTCATTTGGATTTCTATCTTCTAAAGCTGTAGGACTGTATATTCTTATTCGTTAACACCACCCACTTGGGGCATTTGTATGATGGCAGTTGTAGCAAACTATGACCAACACACACATTTCCACGACCAGTAAATAGAAGTTTCAATCGGACTGTGTGTCCCTGAAGGAGCGCTGGGGGCCCAGTGGTTAAGCAACTGGCCACGAATGGAAAGGTTGGCTCTTAGCACCCACCAGCTACTTGGGGGGACAAAGATGCGATCGTCTGCTTCGATTAGGAGGATGGCCTTGTGCATCCTATGGGGCAATTCTACTCTGGCCTCCCTATGGGATCACTCACTAGGAGTTGGAATGAACTCACTGGTAATGGCTTGGTATGGGGCTGCTTGACTATCCAGTCATTGTGCTGCCGCCTATCTGAAGCATGGTTTCCGCCTAAGCAGTCTGGGGTGCCAAATAAAAAGTCACATAAAACTGCCTGTGATTCAATGCAGTCACCTGAAACATAAACATATGGTTGTGCGTGCACACACAGGATGAAACCAACACAGAGTTAGAGGCGTTCAGACATTAGTAAGTGGATGAAAATGTGGCAGTCGAGTGAATACTCCTATAAACTGGAAGCTTTGGGGGGAACACCCCCCCACCAGAATGGCTTCCAGTTATGTCATGTGCTTCTTTAGGCTGATATTTAAAAGAAAATAACACTCAGTCAGATGTGGTTTTAGGTTTGAAACCAGTTTCTTCATACTTCAGATTGGAGCTCTTAGTGAAGATGGTTTCAAAGATAAAAATCTAAATTGTTGTCATGTGTATGAGTGTGTTTAATGAAGTTTATGTTGAACAAAATATATGTGTGTTTAATAAAGTACCCTCTCAGAAAACTGGAACACAGCCCAAATCCTTCAACTAGCAATGAACAGTCACGCACAAAAGAAAAGCAAGTCATCCTGCCTCACGTGGCAATTTTTGCTTCTAAACCCAGAACACAGGAATCTTGAAAGCAGGGTAGCAGCAAATGAATAAGCATCCTGTTTTGTTTTTCTTGCCCTTCAAAATGCACGCGTCTGACATTTCTGACATACGCCAACCTTATACCATTTCCAATTTGTCATTTTGAAGTGAAAACCTTCGTCTCTTTTCTGCAGCTTGACCTTCTCTCCTCCCCAGTATTGCTCATCATGTTTGCTAATAGCCTCCTTTCCATGAGCATGCCGGCGGCCTATTTTGCGCTGGAAACAAAATTTAAACACCTTGACCCACAAGCAGGTATGCAGAAGACCTCTGAGTGAATACAATTACACGATCCATGTCGAGCTCCCAGAGTTAACTAGATGGTGCCGGTTGTTTGTTGGTTTGTCAAAAGCTATGTCTTTGATGAAATTCTGGCCGCTTGATATGCTTGCAATGACCTGGAAAGTCTCCTTTTCCTGGTTGTCTGAGAATGCTGTTATGCGCAGGGGCTGCTCTCCAGGTTCCTTAAACATCCTTTAACCTTCCAGGAAAAGTAGCTCAGATGGTCACCCTCCAATGTAGTGTAAGGGTGAGCAAGTGATCCCCACATTTCTGTGACAGAGGAGGGAACTGGAGACAGGCCATTCATGGCCACAGGTTCCCTTCACCCCGAGTGTCCACGGCCTTGGAGGCCTCCAGGTTCTGCTGGATCATTTACAACTCAATGGTAGGGAAAGGCAGAGTATAAGGAGAAGACTGCGGGATCTGAGCGCCTCGGCCTAGACATGGCAGGCATCACTTCTACACACATTCCATGGATTAGAACGTGCCTGAATTGCAGTGGAGACTGGGAACTGAAAAAATTGAGCCCAGGAGGATAAGAAAAGATGGTTTGGGAGCTCCATAGCCTTCTCACTGCCACCATACTGGTCTACCCGCTCTGATTCAGTGGCACCCTGAAGTCCCAGGGTCCTTGACGTAGTGGGTGACACATTGGACAGCTAAGCACAAAGCCAGCAGTTTAAAACTACCAGCCTCTCCTTGGGAGAACGATGAGGATTTCTACTCCTATTACAAGTTGCAGTCTCAGAAACCCACAAGGGCAGGTCTACTCTGTTCCATTGGGCTGCTGTCAGTCCAATCAACTCGATGCCAGTGACTTTATGGAGGTCTGATGGTCTCCAAATATTCCCCAATGGCAAGCTGCTACTTCCAGTCCTGTTAGATGAGATTTTATTGTCATTCATTTAAGCTCCTGTCTGGAGAACGACTTTGAGAGCAAGTCCTGTTGGAAGGTGGACTGTGGGGTAGGAATTCCTGGACATGCAGGGTACCTACTGAGTAGATACACTACAGAGTGAGCAGAAGGTTGACTGGTTCCCATTCTCCTTGCAGTGCTCGGACCTGCTGACTGCCCAAGAGAGGGATAGTGTTCCAAGGTGCCTGACTCTGTCCTTGGCATGTGGTGTTCTCTAGGAAACAGACACGGAGCTAGCGATTTGCCTGCAAACAGTTTATTGTGGAGGTCTCCCAACATCTTTAGGGGAGGGAAAAAGTAGGATTAGACAGAAGGAGAAGCTGAAGTGGACTTGGGCCAGGAAGCTCTAAAGTGGAAATGGCTCTCTAAAGTTGCCCTGCCCAGAGGCAAGAGAGCCAGCTTATCCATTGTGAAGAGTGTCCATTGAAGAGTCCCTGCTGGTCTGCCTTGGGCCTGCTGCTCTTCAGAAACTGTCCATATGGGTCCACGCTGACAAAAGCAACTGGAAAGTGAGATAAGAAACTGAGGGGGCGGTGAGTTTATGTTAATGAGAGAAGAACCAGTCAGAAAAGGAGGGTGGGTGGGGGTGGTTGCATAACTGAAGGACGGCATCAGTGTCGATGACGTGTACATGTAGAAGCCCGTTGGATTGGTGTATGCGTTGCTGTGCATATTTTCAACAAGCACAAAGTCAACAAAAACGAAAGTAAAGAGTCCTTGGATGTAGACTACTCCTAGAGATGGGTATGGCCTCTGTCGTGGGGGCTCCTTCCTGACTTGGGCAATATACCTGCAGAGGAACTCAGCTGGCAGTCGCCAACATCTATGACGAGCCACCACTATTGCGTCCACCACTGCTGTTGCTGTCAGGTGTCCCAGAGTCTGCGCCGACCCATGGTATCCCAGCATGTGCCTGGCAGAAATGCTCCACAGGATTTTCAAGGAAGCAGAACACCAAGCTTGTCTTCTGAGGTTCCTCTCAATAGGTTCAAACTGCCAAACTCCCGGCTAGAAGTTGAACCTAGAACCTTGTGCACCTCCCAGGGAAAGTCCTCTTCACCGGAATTGCTCTCTCAGAAATGGGCTCTGATCTGAAGTTTCTTTTCAGAGCTGATTGACCTCTGGGACCTCCACTCCTGCTTCTCAGTCTGTTCCACCTCCACATCCTCGGAATACTATTTACTCCCATCCCACTCTACTGCCTTGGACTGGCATCTGCCTCATAGTGATCCTCTGTAGAATCTCCAAGGCTGTAAATCTTTATGAGAGTAGACAGCCTCATCTTTCCCCCAGGGAGCAGCTGGTGGGTCTGAACCCCTGACCTTGTGGCTAGCAGTCCAACACTTACTTGGCAGCCTTGCCATTCCTCCTTGATGACTACACCAGGGGGGCTGGGGCTGCAACGCATTCATGGGGAAATTCCATTCTATTCTCATTCCATTTGTTCCACAAACGTTTTGAAGCTTCGGCATATGAGAAGAATACAACAGGACTCCATTTTATCCTTTCCAATGTTACTTGGCAACATACCTCCATCCAGACCATCTTGCTGCAGCTTGGCCTTTTGCACACCAGCCCGCAGGCTGTGGTGACTTCCCTCTTTCCCGAGCTTTGACTTCGCTCTTCCCCTTCAGGTGCATTTCTGGTTTCCCTTTTGGAAGCCATTCCTCGCTCACCTCCATTCTGTGGGAACCCACACTCCCCAGGAATCCTTCAGAGCGATTTTTGTGTCAGTTCGACATCTGCGACTCATTATGTGTTGTGTACATCGCCGCTTATCTCTTCCTGTGTGTATCTTCGCCCAGAGATGTAAGTGCTGGGGGCAGAGGCTGCGTTTTATAGGCTGAGAATCCTCTTCAATCTTTGGTACAATGCTATGTCCCAAGTTATTCAATTAGTTTGACAAATATTTACTGAGCACCTGTTATGCTCTAAGGCACTATTTGAGATGCTGGGGGAGAAGTAGGTAAAAGTTGTCATATCCAAGGACATTATTCTTGTGAGAGGGGAAGACCTTCAATGCCAATGTATATCAGTGAGATAAGTACGAGTCGAGGTGCAGAGTGCTATGGAAGGATTTATGTCTACCCAATGGACAGGACCAGGTCAGTAACCAGAAGTGGAGGCATGGGTTCAGGAAGGCGGCAAAAGAGGTCCAGAACCATTATTATTAACCCTTAATAACCCAAATTAAGGTCTAAAGAACTCTGAAGCTTAGGTGCTTGCTTCAGAGGATGGTGGTTGGGTTGGAAGGCTGGGAAGGAGGACGTAACAGAAACAGGTGTTAATTTTCGGAACTATTGGGCTAAGGAGGAGCCCACTAGCACTGACCAGTGAGTGTTGGACTACAACTGTAAGGTCAAACGTACCTGGCCCTCCAAGAGATAAAGATGAGGCTATATGCTCCCATAAATATTTACAACCTTGGAAGCCTCATATTGGGTGTCTATGAGTTGGAATCAACTCAATGACAGTAGGTTTGGTTTTGTGGGGTTTTTTTAATGGGGCTAGTGAGGAGCTATGATATTACAGTGGTTAAGTGTTCTGCTGTGGTTTGAACCCGACATCAACTCCATGAGAGAAAGATGTAAACCTGCTTGCTTCCAAAAAGGTTCTTGTCGTTGCTAGATGCCGGTGAGTTGGTTCCAGTTCATAGCAACCCCATGCACACCTCAACGGAACACTGCCTGGTCCTGCACCGTCCTAATGCTTGTTGCTTCGCTTGAACCCAGTGCTGTAGACACTGTGTTACTTCATCTTATTGAGGTCCATCTTCTTTTTCAATGATCCTCTAGCAAACATGATGTCCTTCTCCAGGGATTGGTCCTTCCTGATAATATGTCTAAAGGACATGTGAAGGCAAGTCTTACCAGTCTCGCTTCTTAGGAGTATTGTGGTTGTACTTCTTCCAGGACAAATTTGTTTGTCTTTCTGCTAGTCCCCGGTATATTCAGTGTTCTTCACCAAACCCATAGTTCAAAGGTACCAATTCTTTGGTCTTCCTTATTTGTTGTACAGCATTGGCACACATACTCATATGGGGCAGTACAAAATGCTATGGCTTGCATCAGGTGCATCTCACTCCCAGCGTGACATCTTTGCTTTTTAGCACTTCAAAACATTCTTTTGCAGCAGATTGACCCAGTGCAATACCTTGCTTGATTTCCTTACCACCGCTTGTATGGGGATTAATTATGGATCCAAGGAAAATGACATACTTGACAATCCCAATCTTTTCTTGGTTTATCATGATGTTGCTTATTGGTCCAGTTGTGATGAGGAGGTTTATTGACGTTGCAATGTATCCATACTGAAGGCTGTGTTCTTGGATCTTGGTAAGTGCTTCCAGTATTCTTCCCCTCATATAGTACAGTTTCTCAAAATATTTGCTCAGGATGTAGATTGAATAACTGGTGAAAGGCTGCTAATGTGATGCATACTTTTCCTGATTTTAAGCCACAGAGTATGTAAGGATTACAGCATGTACACATGACAGCATTGGACTCCCATGGGGTAGTTCTCCTCTGTCCTCCAGGGTCGCTATGAATTGGAAACAACTGAATAGCAACACGTTGACCAAGTATGAGGCTCATCCAGAACCACTATGGTATTGACATTTTGGATAGAAAAATTCTCTGTTGTAGAGGGCTGTTAGGTGCACTACAAGATGTTTACCCCCCCCCACTGTTCTCTACCCACTCAAATTCACTGCCAAAGAGCTGATTCAGCCTCATGGTGACCCTATACACAGGGTTTTCAAGGCTGTTATCCTTTATAGGAGCAGATAGCCTCATCTTTTTCTTACTGGTGGATTTGAACCACCAACCGTATGGTTAGTAGTCCAACGCTTACTGGAAAGTGCCACCAGGGCTTCTTCTCTACCCACCAGATGCCAACAACTTTCTCCAGGGCTGAAAACTGAAAATCTATGCAGGTATTGCCAAATGTGTCCTGGGGTCCAAATGGGCCCCAGTTGAGAACCACTGGGTTTAACAGTAGGTGATGCTTGCCATGGTAAGAGCTGCTCTGGCAGCGTGGACATTTCTTTTGTGAGATGGGGTTAGGAGTATGTTTACTGGTCATGGATGCTGACCCTCTCTCTTGGGCATCAGAGCCTTGTGGGGAATGCTTTCCTCTCGACTCTTGATATGTCCACTTCACAAAATGCATTTGCCTTGGAGATCTGTCCTCAGGACTCAAAGCTCACGGCTCAGCCGTCTCCATCATTTCTTTTGGAGTCCATGGTCACAGAATACACAGATCATAGTTACTAATCATTTGTTTATTATTTTTTGGAAACTTTGACCAGCACGGAAGTATGAGGATTTCTAGAACTCACCAGGGTATAGTGAAAGTTGCCAATAAAAATGTAAAATAATACAGATGTTGTTATGAAGCAGAAACATGTTATGTTTTAAATAAATCAGTCTTCTTAACTAGCAGCAAGAGAACTTGAGTTTTTTTTAAGAACAATAGCATTATACTTTTATTATCCTTTTCCTACACATCTGGAATTTTGAAAAACTGTTGAATAAAAGAAACCATTAGATAATTTAACTCATCCTTGAGTTTAATGGTGATTTTGAAAATACATGAAAAACTGCCTCAAAATTTTCTCATTTTTCAGAATTGTCATAATTAGTCCAAAGAATGTATCTGTAAGGTGTATGTGAGATGTGTGCCTGATATATGTCAACAACATATAGATAAGCATTATGCACATTGTGACTTTTAAAAGTACTTAATATTTTTTCTCATATAACTAGAACATTTGAAAAAATGGAGACAAGTACAAAAAAGAGCATAGACCAAGTTTATAATACTTTGATGCCATTTTAAAATCTTTTTGTCTTTGCTTAAATTTTAGTGGGTATCAATAAAATTTAAATGTGCATAAAAATCATGGGGAAAACTTCTATGAAAAAAGGATGCTTTAGGGCACTACAGGAAGAGGGTCCAGGGACTTAGGGATGAGCATCTTTATTCAGCAATTTAAATATTATTGACTACCCAATTTTAAAAAAATAGTTCAATATAACATCATCCCTCTGAGTTTGACGTTTGATGTAGAAGATAACTCTGAAGAGAGACAAATTAGTTCATGCCCCAGGGGTTTACTAGAATCCAGAACTATCTTCAAAAATACATGTAATCATTCTTTGGAAGACAGGGATTGTCCAGATTTTCTGAGACACTTTCAGAGCCATTCAAGGCACCAAATGAATATCATCATGAATACACTCATTCTAGACTCTTCATGCCTTGAACACAGCACATCACAGATTTGGAATCATATAGAAACTCAATGTAGCAAATGAGATTCTGCCTCCTAGCTAGAAAACCTATCAACAAGCGACTAATTACCCAAAACAAACACAAAGGCTAGATGGAACTTCATCAATGATTAAATGCTCCGGTTTGGAAAATTCATTTATAATGTTTATAGGGTTGGTTCCTGGAACAGGTGCATCACTGGACTCTAGTAAGGTAAATCAAGGGCAAAAATTCACATGATATTTGGCATTTCAAATGTCACTATTTGTATAAAGCCTAAACTGACAACCATACAAAACCCCAATTTGCTATCATTTAATCATTTCTGACTCATAGCCCTTGCCAGACAGAGTCGAACTGCCCCTGTGGGTTTCTGAGATTACAAATCTTTAAGGGAGTAGAAAGCCTCATCTTCCCCCCTCCAAGCAAAATGTAGTTTGTGGAAGAGATGACCTTTTGATTAGCGGTCCTTTGTGTAACGCACTATGCCACCAGGGCTCCTATAACACTTAATGCAACCAAGAACATTCAACAGCATTCCAAGATAAGTCAAAGACTCTGAAGTAACTCATTTCACCAATGGTTGTCCAGATCTGTTTAATCTATGCAGGATCATCCAGGAGCACAGTGATTAAGTACTCAGCTACTAATCAAAAGGTAGGTGGTTCAAACCCACCAGTAGCTCCAAGGGAGGAAGACGTGGTAGTCAGCGTCAATAAAGATGAAAGCCTGGACAACCCTGTAGACTACCTCTGTTTCATTCCATCTTTTAGAGTCACTAGAAGTTGGAACCAGCTTGATGGCAATGGGTTTGGTTTAATACACGCACAGGGAAAATGCACTTATTCTCTAATCTCTTATAAAAGAACAAGTAAAGAGTAGATACAATAGACATAGAAGGGGAAAGAGAGTTAAAAAAGTCTTCTCCATTAACATTCACTTCACAATCATGAAAAGCAACCACTTCCCCTCACACTCCTTTAAGGTTTGCACCATGCATGCAATTGTATTCTCCAATCCACGAATGTTAATACCGTTTGGTCACTGGGTTCTGTATTGCTAGCAGATTCATGAGTCCCGTTTGTATCATTAGTCTCAGAATTTCTACTTTCAGCAATGCTGTACTGGCAACCTCCTCAGGAGTGGATGCTCTGGTGTATTGGGAACTAGCATTTTAACAGATGCCCAAGGTGATTCTGATTCAAATGGTCTGTAAGCAACACTTGGGAAACCTCCCCGATATGCATTCTGATGTTGCCATCATATTGCTGACATCTATCACCGTGTCAGAGGAGGCTAAGAATGATGGATTTTTACCTTTGCTTTCCTGATTTAAAAAAAGAGTCCAGTACCTTGTAAAGAACAGGTTTTTTTCTATAATAATTTCAGGTGCTAACCAAAAGGCTACAGTTTTGGGTCCACCCAAAGGCACCTTGGAAGAAAGGTCTGGCCATCTATCTACTTCTGAAAAGCCGTAGGGAACGCAGTTCTACCCTGATACACAAGGAGTCACTACAGGTCAGAGCTGACTTGATGGCAACTGATTTATCTGAGTCTTTCACTAGCCTTTTGGGTTCTACTCCAAGGGTTGCTAACCACGCAGTGTTTCTTTTGCCATATGGTATCCAGAGCAGATTTTTAAAAATCATTTTATTGGGGGTTCATACAATTCTTATCACAATCAATTCATCCATCCATTGTGTCAAGCACATATGTATATTTATTGCCCTCATCATTCTCAAAGCATTTGCCTTCTGCTTGAGCCCTTAATATCGACTGCTCATTTTCCCCCTCCCTTCCCCCTCCTCCCTCCCTCATGAACCCTTCATAATTCATAAATCATTATTATTTTGTCATATGTTACACTGTCCAATGTCCCCCCCACCCCCACCCTCTTCTCTGCTGTCCATCCCCCAGGGAGGAGGCTATATGTAGATTCTTGTAATCGGTTCCCCCCTTCTACCCCACATTCCCTCCACCCTCCAGGCATCACCACTCTCACCACTGGTCCTGAAGGAGTCATCTGTCCTGGATTCCCTGTGTTTCCAGTTGCTATCTGTACCAATGTACATCCTCTGAACTAGCCAGATTTGTAAGGTAGAATTGGGATCATGATAGTGGGGGGGGGGAGGAAGCATTTAATAACTGGAGGAAAGTTATATGTTTCATCATTGCAACTCTGCACCCTGACCGGCTCATCTCCTCCCCACAACCCTTCAGTAAGGGGGTGTCCAGTTGTCTATCGATGGGCTTTGAGTCTCCACTCTGCACTCATCCACATTTACACTGATATGATTTTTTTGTCCAGAGCAGATTTGAAAACTAAATGTGACAGATCCATTGAAAAAAGTCCTACTCTCCTCTGAACTCTGAGAGCACTTACCCTGCATTTCTTTCATGGTGCATTATTTCCAGGCAGGAGGGAGCCGGTGTGTGGAGCAGAATTTGTATGGGAAAAGAAGGCAGCAGCCCTGGAATATTTTGGGGAGCAGAGTCTGTAGTGATTAGCATTCATTAAAGTATCAAGGTGAATGAGAAAGCAATGATCATGTTGACCCCCAGTTTTCAAGTCTGGGCAACTTGAGGGAAAGACCTGGAGAGGTGCCCTGTTGGGGAGTTGGGGGAACAAGAGATTTAGGAAAGGCATTGTGATGCCATTTGAAGCATCAGCAGGATGTCCCTTAGAGATGCATATAAAGGGTTTAGAAAATCTGAACTGTGCTTGAGAAGGTGATCAAGGTTTTTGTGTTAGTCTTGATAGATTAGAGAAACAAATTCATAGACATGCATATGTGAATAAGGAACAGCTTTATCTACAATTTATCTACAATTGAATATTGAGAAAACAATCCAGAAGTCAATATATCTGAAAACAATCTAAAAATTCCTCTTTGTGATCACACAGGCTGGTGTGCCCATTCCATGTGGGCTTGGTTACTTCTGAGCTAGATGGCTGCTTGTTTATCTTTAAGCCTTTAGGACACCAGACAGTATATCTTTTGATAGCCGGGCACCATCAACTTTCTTCACCACATTTGCGTATGCACCCGCTTTGTCTTTAGCGATCCTGTCGGGAAGGTGAGCCTCATGGAATGCCAGGTTAATAGAACAAAGTGTTCTTGCATTGAGGGAGTACTTGAGTGGAGGCCCAATGTCCCTGTGCTATATTAATACTAAACCTATAAATATATGTACATAGATCTATTTCCCCAAAATCACATATAAATATATTTACATATGTACATGCCTGTATTTAGACCTCTATAAATGCCCTTTGCCTCCCAGTTCTTTCCTCTATTTCCTTTTACTTTCCTCTTGTCCCACTATCATCTTCAGCCTTCATTTGGGTTTCAATAATTCCTCTCAGTTACATTTCCCT
>NW_022103951.1:17726672-17774313 GCF_000313985.2 Echinops telfairi
GAAAGAAAATGTTTTGAAAATGATGATGGCAATAAATGTACAAATGGGCTTGACACAATGGATAGATGGATGGATTGTGATAAGAGTTTATAAGCCCCCAAGAAAATGATTTTTAAAAAATCCCTCTTCAGACTCACACAACACATGCAATGACCCGAGTCCAGGAAGATCATAAGCCAGTGGGTGGAAAATCTTGTGGATCCAGTGGTGGTGTAAGCATCTCAGCACTAGCATGAATCTCCACGTGGCTTCTCCAGCTCCAAGTTCTGGTTGCATCAGCGTAGCTCCATCAGGCTCTTTGTTGGTAATGGCTAGCAGCGAGTGAGTGAGTGTGCACCTCCAGGAAGCTATTTATCTCCTTAGTGGCTCCCAATGAGGTCTTCAAGCTGTAACCTTATTGACAGGTAAACTCCACCCCTTCACTCTTAAGTCTCAAGTTGACAACAGATTATGTAACTAGCATAGTTTGAAATGTAAGAGAAGGAACCAAAGGAGTCAATGGAACAAGGGACAGACACTGAGCTGTGGGACACTCCCTCACAGAAGCCTGGGGAAGAATTAAACAGATTTACAATATATAAACAGGAAGTTGGGACACCAGAAAAGCCCTGTCCCAGAATCAAGTAGCACTTCAGGAAGGGACTCAGCAAAACCCACTGCCCATGAGTTGATTCTGATTCAGCAACCCTACGCAGGGTTTCCACGATTTAAATTTTTATGGGAACTGCCTGCCTTATCTTTCTCCCATGGAGTAGCTGGTGGGTTTGAACCACCGAAGCCTTGTTGGTTCAGTGCTATGATTCTTACTTTCTGCACTAGAGACCTGGATTTGATTCTTATGCAATGTGCCTCATGCACGGTCACCACCTGTCAGTGAAGGCTTGTGTGTTTCTGTGATGCTGAACAGTCTTCTACTGAGATTTCACAGCAAGACAGACTAGGAAGAAAGGCTTTGAGGGATACTTCCAACAGTAATGAAATCCTATAGATCAACAGGTCAACTCATGGGGTTGGTGCAGAACTGGGCAGCTATGTTAGGCTACTTTCTCTAGAGAAGCAAAACCAAATGATCCTTATGTGTAAATAGAAAGAACAAAATTTATATCAAGAAAATGGCCCATACAGTTGCAGAAGCAGGTAAATCCAGTCCCGTCGAGTTTGTGGATTAAATGGTAAGATTTTCCTGGCTCATGTAATTGCTGTCAAGGCTGACAACCAGGAAACAGGGAGATAAACCCAGAAGCAGAAAGACCACAGGCTGGTAGAAGCTGAAGCAGATAAATCCAAGGTTGGGAGACAACATGGCAGGCTACTGATAACTCCCAAAGTCAGCAAGCAATATAGAAATATAGCAAGTCCAAGAACCAGAGATTAATGAACATATGCAGGGTCAGGGTCAGCAAGAAGAGGAAAACAAACTTCCCACAACACCAGCTTAAATAGGTGTAGGCCATACCCCCTAAGGAAACTTCCTTTTAATTGCCGTAGGGCTATGACCTGGCTAGGTAAGCCACATACCTCCCTAATCTTCTTACAATCTGCTTTGCTAACCCACAGCTACGTTGACAGCAGTTTTGGTTTATTGTGCACAAAGTCCCCATGAACTGGAGGATGATTTGATAGCAGCTAACAACAACGTGGTACATAGCTATAATTATGAAGTACAACCAAAAGAACATGAAATATCAAATTGATTATATATGACCCAAATGGTTAGGAATAAAAAATTTAGCCTTCAACCCATTCATACAGCATGCATAGCAAAGAAGGAGTCCTAGTTTTCCTAATGCACCTCATGGTCACCTGAAATAAGGACCATAATGAACTTACCTTCTATAGCACATCACTACTGTTTATGTATTTTTTATGTAAAGTCAATTAGTGGAGCTCAAACACTAAACCAGATTATGGGATATGACAGATGACATCTTTTTCAGCCAAAAGTTGAAAATGTGGAATTCAAAGGCATCATTATTTATTTAGAGGTAACTTAAATAATCTTCGAGTTACAATTTTGGTCTGCTCATATTTGGAGAGAACAGAAGAGCCCTTTAGATCTGGTTCTTGCCATTCTACCCTCATTCAAATGTTTGAAGAATCCACTGTTAGGACTCATCTCCCAGGAAAGGCCACTGATCAAAATCCAATCTGGGAATTGAGTAGGTAGCTTCACTGGCTCACAATAGATTTGAAATCACTAGCGAATCAATTCAGACTCATTTCTCACAAAAGTCCCTCACTGGGCAGGACACTACTTGCTTACTTCAACCGGAATCTTGTTTGGAACAAGAAAGGAATGATGCTTCCAAACTCTCTTGCAGGAAAGATTTGCTCCTACATTGCCCAGTTTCAGTTCCGGATGCAAAGACATCACCTATCAATTGTGGAAGCAACTCGCAGGCAACTGTTGGCATATCACTGACAAATACTGACTTGGAATTCTGTTTGGATTATATGCAGTGTTTGTTATGTCATAAAAAGTAAATGCTGTTGTTCTGTCTCTTGGAAATCCCCACACGATTGCCTAATTACTTCAGGGGGAAAAAAGCATTGTGCCAAGCAATTGCGAACTGTTCCTATGGCAGTCTTTTAAAAGGATAGTAATAACAGAAAACAACACAATAGGGCTTCTTAGGGCTTTCGTTAGTAACATGACTTGTAACAAACAAACAAATGAACAAAAGAGATCTAGTCTTCTATAAATAGTTTAATAGAGTAACAATGTGCAAATGATATATTCTGACAAGAAAACATAAAATAACTTCCTACTCCTGTCATTACCAAAGAGCCGTCTGCATAGTGATGAAATGCTCAGCTGTTAACCGAAGAGTTGATGGTGTTCAAACCCACCAGCTAGTCCCGACAGGGAGAAAGTCAATTTCTTCTTTTTTTTTTTAAATTTAATCGTTTTATTAGGGGCTCATACAACTCTTATCACAATCCATACATATACATCAATTGGGTAAAGCACATTTGTAGATTCATTGCTTTCATCATTCTCAAAACATTTCCTCTCCACTTAAGCCCTTGGCATTAGGTCCGTATTTGCTCCTCCCTCACCACTCCCCCCTCCTTCACGAGCCCTTGATAATTCATAAATTATTATTTTGTCATATCTTGCCCTGTCTGACGTTTCCCTTCACCCACTTTTGAAAGTCAATTTCTGTAAAGAGTACAGCCTGGCAAACCTGCTAGAGCACCGGCTCTCAACCTGTGGGTCGCGACCCATTTGGGGGTCCAACCACCCTTTCACAGCAGTCGCCTGATTCATAACAGTAGCAAAATGACAGTGATGAAGTCGCAATGAAAATGATTTTATGCGTGGGGGTCACCACAACATGAGGAACTGTATTAAAGGGTTGCGGCATTAGGAAGGTTGAGAACCACTGAACTAGAGCCATTTGAGTGTGACTATTATAAGTGGCCATGACCTACTTTTTCATTTTTTAGGTAAAGAAGATGGTATCTGTGGTAGATCATGTGTTTGTGGAAGTGGATTTATACTGTGCCCGTCCCCCACCCCCGCCCCCGCCCCAACTTGCCCTTGTTAGCAGTATCATTTATTTTCAAGGCAATTGGTTCAAGTTATGGGTCTAATCAATGACCTTGAAGCAAAGCAGGGTTAATTGACACAGCACAGGGTTTGTTAGCGCTTTTTGCTGAACCATGAAACTGGATGGGTGGGGTAGCCTATTTGAGTAATGAGCTGTATCCTCTTTTCTCAGCTACCAGCTCTTCAAAATCAAAAGGAGACCCTTTTCCCTCCTCTTTAATTTTCTTTTTTCTTTCACTGTAGGAAGCCAAGTCTGGCTGATTACACTTTCCGCACTTGCACAAAGCAGTATTTCTAGTCCCATATGTTCTTTCCCAAACTTGCCACCCTCTCATGAAGAGGTGGAGTCTGTTTGCAGTCCTCTGTGGCTGGGTACACAAATGTAGAATGCAGAGGAAGTGCTACTGCTTGCCCTCAAACTCCCAGACAGCATACCGCCCCTACAGGACAGGGTAGAACTGTTCCATCAGTTTCTGAGACTGTCACTCTTTATTGGGAGTGGAAAGCCTCATCTTTTCCAGGCGGAATGACTGGTACTTTCAAACTACTGACCTTATGGTTCTCAAAAATTAGGAGATAAAAAGCCAACATGGCCTCTTCTTGACTCTCTCTCTGTGTTGTAAGGAAGCCTGAACAGACTACATGTTGGTGCTCTTCTGGCCACCAGCCCCAGCTGAGTCCCCCGCTTCCCCCTAGTCAGAAGCAGCTGCCAGAAATATCAAGAACTAGCTTTCAGGTGATTAGAGCCCCCCCAGCCCTTCCAGCCCTAACCCTTCATGCTGCCCCAATGTGAAGACTCTTAGGCAAAAATAAATGTCATTATTTTAAGGTACAAAGTTTGGGGGATGAATTTGTTAATCAGGTCTACATTGCAAAGAATGGGAGTTTCAGAATACTTCATTGTGCTCATGCAGAACGTGGAGACCAAGCCATTAGACCAAGAGGCAGTTGTTGAAGTAGAATGAGGGGAGACTGAATGGTTTAAAATGGGAAGGTGAGTGTCAGAATTGTATCCTTTCACCACGCTTATTTAATCTGTCTGCTAAACAAATAATTCTGAGTGGGGTTATTGCATGCCACCCTAATCTTCATACAACTGATTAGCTGATCACATCAGATCACATCATAAGGGATGTGATCACATCGTTGTATAATTGGCCAACTAGATTATTACATAACTGCCAGGCCACTGAGAATTATGGCTCAGCCAAGTTTACATATATTTTGGGAGGGTGGGGTGGGGGACACAATCCAATCTATGACACACATATACATATGACTCACTGCTATCGAGTCGAGGACAACACATGACAAATCCATAGGCAGGGAAGAACTGTTCCTGTCAGTTTCCCAGACTAATTCTTTACGGGAGTAGAAAGCCCTGTCATTCTCCTGTAGAGCGGCTGGTGGTTTCGAACTACAGACCTTGCAGTTAGCAGCCCAATGCATAACACTGTCACCAGAGCTTATATATATATATGGACTTCAAAAAGCTCTTGGAAAAATTTCATTATCTTTTAATTCTATTTTCCATGAACTTTTTGAATCCCCTTGTATCTTTGATATGCACATTTCCTGATATGAAAATTGTTAGCCATTTGTTCTCATTTATCAGCTAGTTAATTAACTGGCTAACTCTTACCAATTTGAACTACAAGGTCAGCAGTTCAAAACCACCAGCTGCTCCTTGGGAGAAAGAGGAGCTTTTCTGCTTCCATAAAGAGTTTCGGTCTCAGAAACCCCCAGGGGCAGCTCTACCCTGTCCTATCGGGTCACTATCAGTCAGAATGATTCTATGGTATTGAGTTTGGGTTTCTGTTTTTGTTTTTGTTTTGTTTTTCGTATCATGTGGTAAATACATTTGGTTTTGCTGTGAGTTTATTGTTGTTCCTTTGATTTATCTGGCAATTCAGTTATCAGTATGATTTATTTTAGTGACTTTATCTTATAGTACATTTCAGTGTTTTGTAGGAAATCATTTCCCTTTTTTGCTCTAGAAGTTTCTTGATTAAAGCTCCAAATCAAAACCCTCCAACAACTCACTGAAGTTATGACTGAGATTTTTTACTTGGCATATGTATTACTAAGAATGACAGACTGAAAACATAACTGCTTAGCTTCTCTTTGTCCCACATTCCTAATTAATGACAATAGAGGAGATTTAAAAGAATATAGGAGACAACTGTGACAATATTTTGGAAATTCTCCAGCATTTAGAGGATTGTGAAATGATTTAACAGGTTTGAAAAGGCTGAATCCAAAGATGAAAGTTAGAAAAATGGAGAAATAACCTGAGCTAGATTGGAGAACCGTCCAAAGGAGCCAGAATTGGCAAGTGGAAGAAGTGGTTGAAAGTCTGTTTAAGGATTTAGTCTTCCACATCCCTTTCATTTCAACTTCAGGGAAATGCCAGACACAACTCAAAGACTCCAAACAGGCAACATACGGGTGCAAGATAACCATCTCTGGGACTTGAGATCTCCACTCATCTCCTTTCATATGACTCAAGCATGCTGGAAATCAGACGTACCTTCTAGGTGGGTGATCCAAAGCATAGTCACAGAGAAATTAATCCCCTAGGGGAAATAAACACAGGATACAGAGATTTTTCGGGCAAGACATCTTCCAAATGCTACACTAGAGAGAAAAGCACTATTAATAAGCTCCCCACCACCACTACCACTACTTGTGGACTCACAGAACTCTCTCTAATCTTTTTGGTGCCTGGCATTTAAAAAATCTAATGTGAGAAACACATAGACATAGAAAGAAAAACTGCGTAATAATTATTATTATATTCAGAGAAGATATGGATAGATGGAACAAGAACTGTAAAAAAAAAAAACCACCCAAACCTAAAAACACACATACACAGAGAACACAAAACAGTGTAAATTAAAAATATAATGGCACAAACTATTGGAAGATAAAGTCAAGTGAGTTCCCTAAAAGGTTAAATAGAAGACAGAAATGGATACTAAGATAAGGTTTAAAAATATTAGAGACCCATCTAGAATGCTCAACATCTGAATCACTGATATTCTATGAATACAGATTTTTTTAAAGGCAAGGCAATAGTTAATAAAATAATTGAAGAAAAATTCACAGAATTGAAGAACATGAATGTTCTGATTAAAAGAGATTACCAAGTTCCCAGAACAATAGATTAAGTAAATCAATGCCAAGATCAAGGAATTTCAGAAAGCTTGAAACAGATTCTAGAAACTCAGGGGATAACATCAACAGTTTTCATATAAAGGATAAGGCATTAGATGACATCAGATTTATAAATGCCAACTTATAAATACTAATGCTACAAGGCAATGGAGTAACAACCCCCTTCCAAAAAAACAACCAACTTCAAAGCAAAAATTTCCTGTTCAATGTTTAAAAAATATTTCTCATGCACTTCTCAGAAAATTGTTTGAAAATCTGCTTCTACAACAGGATGGTTTGTATCCAGAAAAGGAAGATGACTAAGAAACAGGGAGTCCATGCCAAGAGAAAGGCTAAGGGAATCCCAGAGGTAGTGATGGGAGATTCCTGGATGGCTTCCACTTACATATATATAATGTTAAACAGAATTGTAAGAGGATTCCCAAGAAATTCCTATCCCCTGGTACAGTCTCCTTTATAGTTCTCTATCCTTGGGTGTGTTGCGACCTGTGAATATGATAGGATATCCCTCCAATGATAAGGTTATGTTGTGTGGTGAAAAGAAAGGAATTCTGTGGATGTAATTAAGATCTCTAATCTCTTGCCTTTAAGTCAATCAAAAGTAAGATTATCCTAGATCAGCAGCTCTCAAGCTGTGGGTCGTGACCCCTTTGGGGGTCGAACGACCCTTTCACAGGGGTTGCCAATTCATAACAGTAGCAAAATTACAGTGATGAAGTAGCAACCATAATAATTTGATGGTTGGGGGTCACCACAACATGAGGAACTATTAAAGGGTCACAGCATGAGGAAGGTTGAGTACCACTATCCTAGATGAACCTGACCTAGTCAGGGGAACCTTTGAAAAGGTTTAGCCATAAAAGATGGGAAGAATTATAGGAATTTGTAAAGATTGAGATGCACTTCTCTTGAGTGTGAAGAATCAAGTTGCTACGTGGTAGAGAGGACTACATGTCAGAGAATGGCAGGCAGCCTCAAGGAACCAAGGGCCTCAATCCTACAATTGCAAGGAACTGGATTCTGTCAACCCATGAACATGGAAAAGGGAGCCCCAAGCTAGGATGAGATTATAGCTCTGGCCAACACCTTGACGTCTTGTGAGGCCCTATGCAGAGGACTTAGCTAACCCATGCCTGAATGCCTAACTCTAAAATTCTGAGATGATAAGTGAGTCTAATTTTAAGTTATAAAGCTTCCCGCAGTAGACAACAAATATAGGACTAGTGGGCAATAAATCTAGGTTGAAGAAGCCCAGGAGATTTATCCATAGTCATAAAATGGATAAAACATCTAAAGTATCATAATGTCCTAAGAGATGAGGATACTTGGGAAATGAATTAATGCACCTAACACAAAGAACAACAACAAAGCCAAGTTTCAATAGATGGATGAAATGTTAGAAGTGCTCATTTGTGTATGCCAAAAATTTGGAAGACATAGTGGAAGAGATCCATATCTATGCCCATGCTGGGGAAAGGATAATGAGCGATCCAGCAGAATGCAGAATTGCCAACCAGTGTCATGACTATCACATACAAGTAAAATTTTGCTGAAGATAACTCCAAAACAATTTTAGTAGTACATAACAGGGAATTGCCAGAAAATCACATCAGATTCAGAAGAGGATGTGGAACAAAAGATGGGTTTTCCAATGACATGGATCCTGGCCGAAAGCAGATGGTACCAGAAATTTGTTTATCTGCCTTTTACTGACTATGCAAAGGCATTTTTCCGCATGGATAATAACAAATTATGAATATCATTGTGAAGAATAGGACTTCCAGAATGTTAATTGTATTCATTTGAAACTTGTAGAACAGACCAAGACCCAATCATTCCAACAGAACAAGGGGCTACTGCATTGTTTAAAATCAGGAAAGGTGTGCATCAGGGTTGTACCTTTCATTGTATTATTCAGGCTATATGCTGAGCAAATATATCCATGCTTCGCTTATTGCCATGGTTAGGATTTAAAGACCAGGCTGTTCTGTGAAAATTGATGTTATGCAAAGATGGTGAATGACCACATCAGATCAGCAAATGGCGGGTAGCTACATCATAATATAACTGCCAGTTTTATTGTTATGTAATTGCCAAATGTCATCAGTACATATCTGTCAAACCACTGAAAATCATGGCCCAGCCCAGTTGGCACATAGCCTTAAGCAATCTAACTAGCTTGATTCTTGTATCCCACCTCAGCATTCGTTATCATTAATACACAAAAAAGTTGGATAACTGATTTTTTGATTGTCGTCAATGTGAAATATTGCATAATAAGTTAGTCTATCAGTGAGGAGTAAGTGAAATCTACTAAACAAAAAATGAATGGAAAAAATCCCTAAGTATCATAGAGACCTATCATATTGGAGGAGGAGGTAGTTGACTCTTGTTTCCTGTAAGTGCTTTGTGCAAGTACTTGACTTTTTAAAATATTTGAATGCATAGCTTTGACAAAAATGAAAATGAATTTAATGCACATACTTGAATGCTCAATACATTAATTTAAGGATACCAAAGATTGGTTCTTGAGATGACATTTTCGTTTAATTGAATTTTCAAATCTCCTCGCTTATTTGCTCTTTGTAAATGAACAAGATTATAAACTGTAAAATTCAATTAGCTAATTCTGTACATGGACAAATGCCACAAAAGAAAAGAATTTCCTTGTCTTAGTCACATATGTTTTCCTTGAAAAGTGACCTTCCGGACACTAGCCTGCCCAAATAAACAAGAGCTGCCCATCCCCAAGGTTTTAGCACACGGGAGAGTGAGGGAATGTTTTCTATCTACCCTTTGGTTCCCGAGTGAATGATCACAGATTTCAGCCTTTGTTTCTGCAGTGGTCAATTTTTGCTTTGGGATAGCTGGAATCTAAATTCGCTTTTCTCAACAATTTCTTCTCTCCAGAGGCTGGAATTCAGCTAGATGATGAAGGAGATGTGCTGCGGTTATATAGTATTCACCCAGAATTCCATGCTGAACCAGCTGTGTGCATTTTTTCCATTATATTCATATGCACTTAACATGCAAGTTCTTGAGCCTCGAAAGTAGGCATTTCTATTTCAGCAGAAAGGAAAGAGCAGTGCCCCCTCTGGTATAGGAGTTTTGAAGGGCCAGCATGAGAGATGTGGACAGAGCACTTGGCACAATGACTAGTATAAAGTAAGAAATCAACGGGTGTTAGCTGCTGTTATCATTATTATTAAAAACAAAACAAAACACCCTGCCAGGGACTCGATTCCGACTCATGGTGACCCAATATGACATAATAGGACTGCCCCTCTGGGTTTCCCAAGCTGTAAATCTTTAAGGGAACAGGAAGTATCATTTTTCTCCTGTGGAGCAGCTGGTGGGTTTGAACTGCTGACCTTATGTTTATCCCAACACATAACCCATTATGCCACCCAGGGCTTATTACTCAGGAGAACATTATTGTCTTAATTAATAGGCATTTTTATCCATGTGTGCTCAACTTTGAGAGAAAGATGCGGCTTTCTACTCCTGTGAGAATTTCGAGCCACAGAAACTCACAGGGGCGGTTCAACGCTGTCTTCTAGGGTTGCTGTGAGTCAGAGTCAATTCAATGGCAGTGACTTTTGGGTTGAGTATTCAACCTTACCTCACTAGGAGCTTTACACGTCTACATACAGAATTTCCTCACTTGATCCAGGAGAGAAATGGTACATTGATCGAATCCTAACCTCTTTCTGAAAGCAAATTAAATGTATCCACAGCCAGACCAGTTTTCATTGCTTCTGACTTATCGTGAGAACTTCTGTTTCAGAGTACAATGTATGTTCCATAGCTGGGATCTTTCAGAAGTCAATGGCCAGACCTTTCTTCCAAGGTACTTCTGGGTGGATTTCAGGTCGTCGCCAAGCGCTTAACTCTTTCTGCCATTCAGGGATGTCAGAATGTAATTTATAAGATAGGGTTACTAACATCTGTGTAATTCAAATGCTCTGTTCATTGCCTTCTGGTTGAGGCTTATAGAGGAGTGGCATGCTCTTTCGGGCATTTATCGGCGGCCCTAAAAGAACTTTGTAACATTGCCCAAGCGTTTCACAGGCCAGGCCAAGAGATTGAGTGCCTGAGAGAGGTCTGCGTGCAGGCACAAAAGAGAAGAAGCTGTCCTGACTGAAAAACTATATCCCGAACATTCACCAAGAATTCTCCTTTGTTAGCTTTCCGAACAAACCCCATAATCGTGAGCATTGTCTGTCAGTTCAGTGTGGTCCCTGAATTCTTGAACATACTGAAAAGTAGAGAGTGCGATGGGCAGGACAATTGCTGCCCAGAATTGGTAAGAAGGCTGGAGGGCGGAGGGATGTCTGACCCCTGCCTTAAAGTAATCAGTTTGGGGAGCCAGAAGAAATCAGATGTGGCCCCCACACCATTTCTTCATATAGATATCCACGAAAGACAGTCTGACTTCTGCAAATTAAAATTTAATAAAGATTTCTTTTAAGATCCACAATCTCTTGAGGAAGTTGGTAAATAACCTGGGTTTAAATACCAGACATAAAAGCCTCCACCTGACCTTCCCTATGAAACCACTTGACTGCACATGGTTAGTTGCATGTTCGATCAAGAAATATGCTTTGACCATTAAGACTCTGGCCAGGACAAAAAAAGAGAGAGAATGAGGGTCCCTGGCTTGGACCTTTTCCTCATCAATCAGCTCTAAAAACCGAACTCCCTGCCTTTGAGTCGATTCCAACCTTAGAGGACAGAGTAGAACGGCCCCTGTGGGATTCTGAGACTGTGATTCTTGACGGGAGTAGAGCGTCTCATCAATCAGCTGTACCTATTTATTCCTTGCTCGAAGAAAACCATTTCTTAAGCATTAATATCTGTACTTTCAAATTTTCCAATGATAAATTCACTTTAATAAGATCACTATCATGCCTCAGGGAAAATGATCAAAACAGATTTTTTTTAGACAGACAGTCCACAAAGGGACAGTCATGTTTTTGTTCCACTTCCATTTGCACCACTGTATTTCCATTAAAGACACAGGAATGAAGATCTTTGGGTTAGCAACTGCTGAGTTTGATATTTTCTCTAGAAGTGCGTTCTTCCTTTTTTAACCTATGGAATCTAAATGCAAATACTAGGTTACCACAAGATCTCTGGGCAAAGCCCAAACTTTAGAACAATTGTCAGGAAATTCCCAAAGTTCTCCATTCTGATTAGATGGATGTTGTGGTCTGTATGTAATTTCTTGATTCCTCTTCTCATTAAATTTATACCTCGGATGCATTTCTGTTCATGGCCAAGTTTTCCTTGCTTCTCAGATCCTTAACTAGGAATGTCCTGACTTTGGATTTTTGAACCCTTTACACAACATTGCCTTAATGCATAGCATACAGAATATCCGCTTGAGAAAAGAGGAAAGATTTGAGGGGAATGAGATGTGTCAGCAGGTGGCATCTATGGAAAACGAGTAGAATCACTCTTCTGTTTGCATAGGCCGGAGCTTCAAAAAGTTTGTGGGAAAATCCTGTTATCTTTGTGACTGTTATTATTCTTCGTTGATTTTGAATCGCGTGAGGGCTTACCTTTCAAACCATCAACTCTGCATTCAGTGGTTCAAACCACTCATCAAACCTGCCCCTCACTTAGTTTCCCCACTTCTCCTCTGATTTCTTTTCTCTCTCGTAGTCCTCGACTCTCCCTCTCACCCAAGTCAGTATCTGTCAACCTTTCAGTCAGTTGCTTCATCTTCTCTCCCTTGCCCTACCCCACCCCCAACCTCCAAAGTCTACTCCCTTCTGTATGCACGTCTCTGTCTCGCTTTTAAAAAAAATCATTTTATTGGGGCTCCTACAACTCTTATCACAATCCATTTACACATCAATTGTGTAAAGCACATTTGTACATTTGTTGCCCTCATTATTCTCAAAACACTTTCTCTCCACTTAAACCCCTGGCATTAGGTCCTCATTTTTCCCCTCCCTCCCCCCTCCCTCATGAGCCCTTGATAATTTATAAATTATTATTTTGTCATATCTTACACTGTCCAACGTCTCCCTTCACCCACTTTTCTGTTGTCTGTCCCCCAGGGAGAAGGTTATTTGTAGATCCTTATAATCGGTTCCCCCTTTCTACCCCACCCTCCCTCCACCCTCCCAGTATCGCCACTCTCACCACTGGTCCTGAAGGGATCATTTGTCCTGGATTCCCCGTGTTTCCAGTTCCTATCTGTACCAGTGTACTTCCTCTGGTCTAGCCAGACTTGTGAGGTAGAATTGGGATCATGACAGTGCGGGGGAGGAAGCATTTAGGAACTAGAGGATAGTTGCATATTTCATCATTGCTACACTGCACCCTGATCCTTATAGGAGTGGTCTCATATAGTATTTGCCCTTTTGCGACTGACTAACTTCACTCAGTGTAATGTTCTCCTGGTCCATTTGTGTGATGAGGTGCTTTGTGGTTTCATCATATTATTTTCAGCGATGCATAATGTTTGTGTGTATGTGCCAAAGTTTCTTTATTCATTTTTCTGCTGATGGGCATTTGGGCTGTTTCCAACTTCTTGCTATTGTGAACAGGGCTGCAATGAAATTATCCCATCATCTTTTTATTTCCTTTCCACACAAACTTCCTAAAGTTCCCTGTATGTTTTGGTGCAACATGTCCCTCTTCACATGACAAGATGAAAAGGAAGACAAATCTTTAGTTTGTATTAAGGCTAGGTGAGGTTCCCCTAATTTATCATTCTGCTACAAAATGGAAACTTCGTCTTTTTGCATTAGAAACTAATATTTCAAGAAAATGTGCACAGATTTGAACAATTTCCAATTGTGAACGGTCAAGAAGAAATCATAAGTTTTTAGAACATGGAATCAAAATTCAAGGTAAGATCACATTTGAAGTTGGAGATTCAAAGCCTTAAATAATGGGGATTAGGAATGAAGTGTCGGTATCAGAAGAGATTTAGGAATAGCGACAAACTACAATCAGAATAAAAGTTGTTCCTGTGCAGTTTGATGTCAATGAAAGTGAAAGTGATGTCCGTATGAGTAGTTGACATCACAACTGACTGAAGAAGTATGTTTTCTGCACAAGTAGACAAAGCTATGACACCTCTCTGAGAAAGTGGGTTTCGTTTTGGATTTTCCTGTTTCTTTCTTAGCGGAGTTTGCCTCGACCCCTGGATTTTCAGAGTGGAGCGAAGTTAGCTAGGGATGTGGATCCTAACAGCTTGTCCCTTCCACCCTCTTCTCTTTCTTGCCCACGTCCTATTTCAGACCCCCTCCCTCTGCGGATTCACCCTCTTTTGGTCCTGGCCACCACTGGCCTCTACTATAGGACCATCCAGCCACTGGGAGCAAACTGGGAGGCAGCTGGCAAAGGGATGGAGTATCACCCCTTTATTGACAAATCTGATCATCCACTTATCCCTCCAACAGTGTCATTGTATGCCACTGGATTGCAGTTCTTACAAGGGGTGACTTTTTCTAACTTACTTTGACTCTAAATGCCGGGTGCTGTGAGTGAACCCAGATTCCTAGTTTTCTTCCTCACATGCAGTGCCACCTGTCTGTCAGTAGAGACTTACATGTTGCTCAGATACTGAAAAGGTTTCAGCCAAGCTTCTAGACTAAGAAGGACTAAGAAGGGCCTGATGAAAACCCTATGGAGACAACAGCCCAATACACAACCCATCATGAGGACGGCCATGCAGTACCTAGCAGCGTTTCTTTCTGTTGCTGTGGGATGTGGGGCATACTGGACATTGGCTAACGATAGAAAGTTTAGATCAATAGACTGAGATGATGTGCTGATGACAGCCTTGATGGTGTAGTGGTTATACATTGAGTTCCTAAAATCAACCAAGGGGATGAAAGGGCAAATACCTAGAAACATATTCAGATTGTCTTTTGTCTGCTACTAAATTAAGAAGAATTAAAAGTTCTACTCAATAATTACAAAAAAAGGGGGGACCCATTTTGCTACCTTATACTTTCATACCATTCACATTGCCCAGCATTATTCTAAGCAATGTATGTGTATTAGCTCATTTCCTTCTCATAAGAATTGAATGGAGTCTGGACTCTATCATTTCCATTGCATTTAAGAGAGCCAGAGGAGAGAAAGGGGAGGAAAATAGAGCAGAGAAGGGATGATGGATGCAAAGGGTGAGAAGAAGGGCACTAATGCTAAAAATATTTTAGGAAAACAGAGAAGAGCCGTCATTGCATGTAGACTGGCATGTCGTTAGCTGTGAAAACTCAATCCATCATTTGCCAAAGTCACAAGCATTAGCAGATTAATCGTTTGTGGGAGAAAAGGAGAACCTACAAATGATTAGATTAAAGAAGGTATAAACACTGTCAAGATTCATTATAAGGAGTGTTTGAATTTCAGCCTAATATTTGGAAACACTCACTCCTCTGAATGTTAGCCTTTGCTTCATTCCATGGAGACAGTCCTTATGCACATAGTATAGACACAGGTAATGTACTTCTATGTTGCCCCCCAAATAGTCATTTCATTGAATACATGTCCATCTTCTGCCTGGTCTTTTGGACTTTAATTGATGGCCCCTCTGAGCTTCTCTTGTACATTGATGAAATGAAGCCAAGACCTGTACCCATCCATAGATGCATGCCACTCTTTCCTTCCTCGCTCATCCAAGTCTACCATGAAATTAAACCTAGCATATCATCAGTGCAAAGTAAATTATCTACATCCTACTGAAATGCTTACTATGTTTTTAAAATAGCCCTGTACACCATCTGTAGCAATTAACATACTATCGTAGGACTTTACACTGGAGTTCCTCTGCTCTTTAATGAAAGAGTTCTTCCGATTTTCATTTCAAACTAAAGATGGTTCATTCCCTGAGCCTCACTCACTGCCATTGAGTCAATTCTGACTCATAGCAATCCAATAGGACAGAGTAGACCTGTCCCTGTGGGTTTCTGAGACTGTAACTGTCCATGGGAGTAGAAAGCCTCCTCTTTCTCCCTAGGACCAGCTGGTGGTTTCAAACTGCTGACCTTGCAGCCCAATACATTGCCCATTAAAAATGTGGAGAAGATAGATTTGTATGTGAAAATTAATTTGGTTTCTCGATCTTTATTCTTCACTATCAAGGTGGTCCTGGTATGCATCTTCATGGAGTATTTTCAAATGTATTTGGCATTTGTCCCAGTGTGCCTGTTCTTTCCTCTTTGCCATTCCCTTGTACACATTTTCTAGTCTAGAAGGTCAGGTCCGACCATGGCATTCTGTAGCTCAGGATCCAGGAATACATCCTTTAGAATCTATGCAGCTTTCTCCCTTTATCAAACTAACAATTGATTCACAATAAATTTCATGTAAGTAGCTATCAAAGGTCAACCTTAAGTATCTTGAGCTGGTTAGCTCTGAAAGAGGAGCTTGCTTGAGTTGTTATTAGCTGCTGTGGATTTGGCCTCTGACTCCTGGCAACCCTGTGCCCAAAGCGATTGGACTGATTTGATCCATGAGGTCTGTGTTGGATGATTTTGAGAAGTAGATTGCCAGGCCTTTCTTCTTAGTCACCTTAGTCTAGAAGTGCTCTTGAAACCTGTTTAGCGTATGGGTGTACTTGGAGATCATTAGGCTGAGTGAAATTAGTCAATCACAAAAGGACAAATACTGTATGAGACCACTATTATAAGGGGGAAAATCCGCAAGACAAAGACTTGCAGTCCAAAGAGCGCAGCCCCGTGCTGTTCACCAAGCGCGGGGGGAGGGCCAGAGAGAGAAGATGAGGCAATAGCACAAAGACTTGACTGGCATTAACTCGGGTGAAGGTGTCTTGTAATCCACAAGTGAGAGAAGAGAAATCAGATGGGAGTGAGCAGGGGAAGCTAATAGCTTGGGACGAATGTGATGATTAATTTAATTTGGTGAATACAAAATTGGTGGTCAGAAATATAAAGCCCCTACCTAATTCACAATAAAAAATTGTTTACTACAAAATCAAAAGTATCATAGCAGCACTCAAGCCTCTTCTGACAGATGGGTGGTGACTGTATATGAGGGGCATTGACTAGGAATCAAACCTAGGTGTTCTGCATGGAATGTGAGAATTCTAGCACGGAGCCACTGTAGCTGCAAATCTCCTCAGAGTTAATGGTGCATAGTTCAAAGATGAGAAGGGAACTTGCAGATTCGCTGTCCTTTTTATTTTTCCATGTAAAAAGACATACTCTCTCCTTGCCTGTTCCTTTTCATTGGACATAGACTGTTGTCACAGTCAGCTCATGAAGCTGTCAGCAAGTCCGTGGAGACCCATTTATGACATCAAAGTAAAGGCCAAGGTTCATCGATGCAAATCCCATGCTTATTAACCAAGCAAACAAAACTCATTTAAAATGACTTTTACAGTTGAGGACTGCTCTCTGGACTCTTCCGGACTACTGTTTCCATTTCTGAGTCACGTCTTTTGCTAATGACATCATAGGATCCTGAATTCAAATGGGTTGTGTTTTACTAAACCTTGGGAAGGCTCTTACTAGAGTTCTAATGTCCCTTGGGCACATTAGAAAAGCACACGCTGTGAGAAAGTTGGGTTTTTTTGTTTGGGTTTGTGCTTTAGTATGGGTTGAGCACTTTGTTCATTACAGGGCTATGCTATTGCATCAGGCTTAAAAAATCTTCTCTTGGATTGGGGATATTGACTAAAAAAAATAAACTAAAATGGTACCACTCAAGTAGTTGGAGAACGCTTGCTTGAGGACTGCTTCATTTTTCATCTACTCCCCTCCAACGAACATTCACTAAATGCTTACTGTGTGCTAGCCTTTGGATATGCTGTGTGTGTGTGGGGGGGGTGCTTATTATTGTGAATTGGTTGAAGGTTTTCAGAACAGATCACTAGTTTTCGATCCAGCAGTTCATATACATTTTTTATTTAGCTCAGTATCTTACGTTTTGCATTTTCAGCAATAATAGAACATCCACTGTCTAACGATTTGGTACAGTAACAAATGCTCGGCCATGCTTCTCAGTGGGTTGGTAGTTATACAATGATGTACACTGGCAGTCATGTAATGATGCAGTTACCTTGCATTTTGCAATCTGATGTGGTCATCCTCCATTCTCACATAATACTGATTTTTGCATTATGACTTGGTCTTTGGAACCCACCCATGTCAATAAGTGAAGAGTTATTCTTTGCTCTCACTAGTCTGCTCAGTGGTACACCACTAGCATTGTTTAGAGTCATAGTTGCATAGTGCTGATGAAAAGCATACCAACTCTTAGTCTATTTTATTATTTCTTTAAATTCTCTGCAATTGTCACACCCTCTTTTGTCTGAACATAGTGTGGATGTCATCTCCCCTTTGTTTTGTCCATTGTGTTTGGTTCATTTGTCCCCTCCACTTCGAGTATCTTTTTTTTTAACCTTACAGCTTCAGCTTCCTCAAGTCTTACGCATGCTCGTAGTCACAACTTCTGTGCTTCATTCGGAAGGTCTCCATGTATGGGATGAGGAGAGTAGCACCCTACTGTGTCCTAGACCAGTTCCTATGGGAGGAGAGCTACACTCAGAAAAGATAATCAGGCCAAGTACTTGTTGACCTATCTAATGGAGAAAAAAAAATCATTGTGATTACTTGTTCATTTTTAATGCAGATTTCATAGCAAGAGAACTGATATGCAGCATCTACTGGGCTGAAAACTCCCTGTCTTCCTTTTCATTTACTGATTTCTAAACAATCCCTTCCAGGAAAAAGATGGGGCCGTCTGCTTCCATAAAGATTACAATCTTGGAAACCCTTTGGAACAGTTTGACCCGGTTGTGTAGGGCTGTTATGAATTGCAATTGACCCATTGGCAGGGGGCAGGGGGGAAGTTAGTTTGGGTTTAAAGAATGCATTGACTATCAATTTGTTGAGTGACTGCAGACAACCTGAAAAGGCTCCATCTCTGGGATTTTTATAAGCAAAGATTCAAAAAAGGGAATGACACGTTATTTCTTAGATCCAGAAGCAGAGGTTCCGAGGAGTTACTAACATGTTCAAGAGCACCCAACTAGTCAATGGTGGACTTAGACCCTGGTCTATATTTATCCAAGGCCAATGCTCCTTCCACAATGCCCTTCCAGTTCTCATCAGCCCTCCACTAATCCCCATTGCCCTCAGCCCGTCCTGCTTCTGGTCTTGGCTCAGACATCCCTGAGAACAGATCAGGTGCTTCATTCAGGGCCTCCGTCTTGCTTGCTGGAAAAATGAACTTTCAGGCCCTTTGTACATCATCCCTTGATGTGGGAACGTAGTCCAGGGGGAGGGGGCTGACTTCCTGATTCCATCTCCCTAGGATGGTCAGCTGCCCCTCAAACACTCCAGACCTTGAGATGCATGTCAGGTCTGCGACCATTGTCATCACTCTTTTTCACGAAGGAGTCGCTGTGGTTCCTATGCCTTTGGCTCTGGTCTGGTCTAGGGGCTCCCCTGTTTGCCAGATGTCTATCACAGTACTTGTGCTAGACGGGAAAGCAGAAACCAGTAAAACGAGTACAAGACATGACAAGTGGATGAACGCATGGAAGAAGGAAGTGAAAACTGAGAATGGAGAAAAGGACAAAGGGGGAAAGGAGATATTTTTGACAAACGTGCCACCCAATAATATTGTCGTCGTCATTGTTAGGTGCCATTGAGTCCGTTCCATGGAACGAAACCGTGCCCAGGGCAGCCCCATCCTCACAATCATTATGCTGGAACCCACGGTGCTCAACCCACGTCTTGAGGGGTTTCCTCCTTTTCGTTGACCCTACAGTGTACAAAACAAGAGACAACCCTCAATGAGATGGATTGACATAGCGGCTGCAAGGAGGGTGCTCTGGTAGCACTGTAGGTGAAATGGGAAGCGCTTATGGGAAAGTTGGCAGTTCAAAACCACTTGTTCCTTCATGGAAGAAAGATAAGGCTTTTGACCCCCACACCGATTTATAGCCTAACAAAGCCACGGGAGCAGGTTTACTCTGTCTTACAGGGTGCTCATGAGCCAGAATTTACTCTGGGACAATGGTTTTGTTTGTTTGGTTGGTTTTTTTTTGCTTGTTTGGGTTATTTTTTTGTTTTGTTTTGTTTAAAGACTTTGCCATGCATCGTGTCCTATTCTGGGGAGGTGAAGGGGCATGAAGCAGTGCTGGAGGCTGTGGAAATCTTAAGCTGCTTTGGCAAGCATCTGAAGTGTGGCAGGGGCATGACGAAGTGTATCCACTTTGGCTCACTTTTTATGCTTATGAGAAGAAGCCTGAAAAAAAAGACTTCTACACGCTGAAAGAAAACAAAACAAAACAAAACAACGTTTTGTACACAGAATTTCTTCCCAGCAAGTTTCATGCAGGTAGACAATCACTGACAACCAATGAATACCAAGAGACAAATTGTTACATGATTTTGCCATTTTAAGTCATTCCTGCCACTTGATTGAACGTAAGGTAACCATGGCAAAGAATGATTTTGAAGACCATGTCACTTAGAAAATGTTTATATTCAATGGTTACAGAAACAACTCACAAAAGCGATCTGTGATCACAACTCTGTTTACCTGGGAAGAAAACAGTGTCCGTGGTCAACCTAGATGCACCGTTTTGTTCTGTTGTCGACTGAATCACTCTGCATTGAAACCTACTCCATGGGGCCTACCAACCACAACCTGATAAAGATGTTAGCAGTGTTGGCGTTTGAGTCGTGAGACTACAGGTTCGGTTTCTTTTGTCTTTCTTTTTCAAGCATCTACAAATGTTAACAACGAGGTACATGTTTACGTACAATGGATTTCACCTGTTTTACATTTGGCAAGGAGCCTTGGTGATGCAGGGGTTAAGCGCTCCGCTGTGAATCAAAAGTTGGTGGTGCAAACCCACCAGGAGCTTCCCAGGAGAAAGGTTTGGGGCTGCTTACAGGCTGCTTCTGTAACTATTTCAGCTTAGGAGACTCAGAGCCAGTTCCATTCTGTCTCAGTGGATTGTTAGGGGTCGGCGTCTACTGGGTGGCAATGCGTTTGGGGGGTGGTACAATTGGTGTTGCCACCACCACCACCAAGAACTGTTCCTTGGCCCCTTCCCAGTGGACTGCTGAGCAACTGCTGCTGTATTTTCTGTCACCCAACTGTCACCTTCTGGAAAATGTCTATATCGATGTGATCATATAGCGTATGAAGCCACACTTTTTAAGGTTTCATTGATATTAAATTTTGTTTCTTGAATGAACACATTAAATAAGGATTTGAACCTAAAATTTATAGCTCTCAGATCTTTCTTTTTCCCCTAAAGACAAAGCAGGGAAGAACGGAAGGACTCTGATTACTTAAGAGGAGACTGTCTCCCTGCTGAAGATAGTTAAGACAGAACTGAGGTATGAGGGGGCTCATCAACTCTCTCTACTTAGAGACCATAAGTAGCTGGTTTCAGACCGATCACCATTCAAGCCTGAGATGGACCAGCAGACAGCTATTTGAAGTTTGATTCTAACCTGAGCAGAGGAAAATAGGATGGGAGGGGAAACATAAGAAAAGATATTTGTCAGCAGGAAATTAATAGGAGGCTAACTTTTACTGTTTTGTCTTTGGAACATACGCCATTATAAATAGAACATTCTAGTCTGTCCTATTTAAAGAATGCAAAAGTCTACAACCACATAGTTAGGTTGCTTATTTTCTCCTTCTTCTTGTGGGATGTCAGCACATTAATCATTTAAGTGAGATCAGGTAATTGTAAGGCAAATGATGCAAGGTTAAGCATAATTATGATCATCATGAAATTAAAGGAACCATTTTTAGTAAAAATTACTGTCTGATTTACAGTATGTAGTCATGTCATCATCTGCATGAGGACTTGTATACTTTATAATGGTATGACGTAGGTACAAAATCAAATATTGGATGAAAAATGCTACATATACACAGACACCACACACATATCACATACAAGTATATATCTCCATACATTCCTATATGCAGTTGAGAATGTTTGTTCTTTTTTAAAAAATTTTTTGGTTTTTTTTCTTTTATAAAGAAAAAAATTAAACAGTTAACTTTCCAATAACTCTCCAAATACCATTTCTCCATGACATCGGGGCATTGAACCTATAATGGCACAAAAATGCCGAGAGCTGCTTTTCCCCATAGTGCATGCTAGACTGTTGGTCACTCAGGGCAGCAGTAACTGTCTCCAAAGTGAATTCATCCATGGCAAGCTGCTTTATAGCTGCAGATTGAAACTGAGCAGTCCTCTAACGGACTGAAGGACCGAGGGATTTCTCTTTTGACCCTCTCAGTTGCTCTCGTGTCAACTGGGGTACATGGCAGCTCGATGTGTGTTTGGGTAGAGGTCTGCACCACAGGGCTTTCAATGGGTGTTCTTTTCGTTGTTGTGAGATGATCCCTAGGATTTTCTTTTAAGGCACTTGTGGGTGTACTTGAATCTCTAACCTTCCGGTGGCACCCCCAGGGCCTCCAGCTAAGGTTGAGCAGTTCAAAATCTGAGAGCAGGAAAAGCTGTCTTTTTCAGAAAATGTCTACTTTTATTCATTACGTTTCACTGATGTATTTTTATGCACATAGAATTTGAGCTTGATACTTATCCTATATTTGTTGAAGATGCTAATCCATTGTCTTTGAGTTCTATGGGAAATCAACTGGAATTCTAATAGTTCTTTTATAGAGCATCTGTCTTTTCAATTAATCTCTGGTCTTGGGCAGTTAGTTTCACTATGATATGTCTAAGTATGAGTTTATTTCTTTTTTCCTCTACTTAGAGCTCATCATGCTACTTTTAGCAGTGGGGAGTGTGTGATGTCTTGAATTGATATTCTCTTAACCCAGAGGTAGTACAACTTCTTCCCCAGACCACACACACGGTAGGAGAGATGGTCTTTCTTTCTCCCTGGGACTGAGGGTTTCCCTGCCTGCCTGCCTTCACTCTCTCCCTCCCCCTCCTCTGTTCTTTCCTTCCCATGCCCTCCCTCCTTCCCTCTTTCCTTCCTTCCTTCTGTATCTCCTCTCTCCTTTTGGCCTTCCCTCTTTGCTTTCTTCCCCACTCTTCCTCTTTCTCCTTATTTCCCTTCCAATCTCTCCGCTTGCTTCATTTCTTCCTACTTCCCTCCTCTCTCCCATCCTCCTTTCCTATTCTCCCTTCCATCTTCTGTCCATCCTTTTTTGTTCTAGGTCAGCTATGTATTTAAAACATTGCTTGTATCCAGCATGTATATGTATTTAGAGTAGCAACACAATCTCAGGGTCTACTGTGGCTAAACATTTTCTATATTTAAGTTTTAAATTCCTGAAGTGCACGCACACATACACACACCATTGATATTTCAAAAACCAGCAGGATCATGGTGCACAGGTTTAGTGGGGCTTCCAGAACAAAAGAAGAGGTGGTCCACTTCTGAGGAAATAATTACTGAAAACCTTATGAATCACAGTAGAACATTGTTTGATATAGGGCTGGAAGATTAGTCACTCAGGTTAGAAGGCACTCAAAATATGACTGGGTAAGAGCTCTCTCCTCAAAGTCAACCTAAAGACATCGATGGAGCAAAGCTTTTAGGGAGCTTCAGTTACTGACAGGGCATGATTGAGAATGAAAAGAAACAGTTGCAAACACCCATTAACATCCAGAACATGGAATGTATGTAGTATTGACTTTAGGAGAATTGGAAATCATCAAAAATGAAATGTGTGGCAGTTACATAATCTGTCAACTTCAGTGAAAGTGTGGAGTCTAACCTGTCAATCAGGTCATAGCCAATCATGCCTCTATGTGGGCATGCCCTTCTCCTGAGGATTCTGGGCACTCCTGTCTTCCTCCCTGGAGGCGGGACACATACTCTCTCGGCGTCTCTCTTCTCATGACATGCCAGATGGAGTTATGATTATGAAGCCAGAGGCCTGGAGCCGGAGGAGCCATGTGGAGACCCATGCCAGAGCTGAGATGCTTCCACTGACACTGAATCCACAAGACTTTCCACCCACTGGCCTGTGATCTTCCTGCATTTGGCATCCTTGCATGTGTTTGCGCGTCTGAAGAGGACTTTTTCCACTGGCATCAGGCATATGGGCTAATGTTGAACTTATGGACTTGAGCTGAACAGGGCTGGGATGCTTTTTTTCAATATGCAATTGCTCTTTTATATGAACTCTTTCTTATATACATATGAGTGTCTATGAATTTGTTTCTCTAGTCTCCCCAGACTGACACTGAATGAAATGCATAGAGATCAACATCCTAGGCATTGTTCTTGCTTGTTGTGAGGTGTCATTGGGTCCGTTCCAACCCACAGTGGTCTCATGCACAGCAGAATAAAACACTGCCTGGTCCTGTGCCTTCTTCACAATTGTTCCCATGCTTGATGCAGCTACTGTCAATCCATCACCTTGAAGATTACTGAGTACTGTGACATCATCAACTACTGCAAAAAATATACATATATATCTGTACCATGGGAATTTAATCTGCATGCTGATTGGTGTTTTTATATTCAGCTGTGATTGATGTGACTACTGCTCCCTTGTGATAGTAACAGGTATGTAAAAAAAAAAACACAGAATGATACATCATAGGAAACGTAAATGAACTTTATTGAGTGAACGATGCCATGTTTAATCATTTGTATTATTAAAGCTATTGTTATATATTATTTTCATTAGCTAACCATCCCATGACAATGGATCATGTAGAGAAGAATGTTAAGAAAAGAAAATATAATGAGGATTTTTTACAGTATGGTTTTACCTCAATAATTACAGCAGGAATTAAGAAACCGCAATGTACTATCTGTTGTGAAGTTCTATCAGCCAAATCTATGAAGTCGAACAAACTAAAATGCCATTTTGATAGCAAGCATCTGAGCTTTTCTGGCATGGATCCCAACTATTGTAGAAGCAAAGCGGATGGACCCAAGAAAGCCAGACTCTATACTGGTGGCAAGTACCACAAACAAAACCTAGCAGCCGTCGATGCTTCATATTTGGTGGCACTCAGAATCGCCAGAGCTATGAAACCTCACACCATTGCTGAGGATTTACTGTTGCCAACAACCAAAGACATTGCCCAAGTTATGATTGGATACAAGTTTGTTACGAAATTCAGTGCAGAAGAATAGATGACATGTTGCTGATATTCTTGATCAGGTAACCCAGGAAATTAAATCTGCTCCACTTCCAATATTTAGCATCCAGCTTGATGAATCTACAGACGTTGAAACTGTTCAGTTACTGGTTTATGTGAAGTATATTCCTGATGGCGACTTTAAAGATGAGTTTCTTTTTTGCAAGCCTCTTGAAACGACAACTACTGCATGTGATGTATTTGACACAGTTGGTTCATTTCTGAAAGAGCATCAGATCTCTTGGGAAAAGGTTTGCGGTGTTTGCACAGATGGTGCTCCAGCTGTGCTAGGATGTCTATCTGGATTTCAATGTTTGGTACTGAATGAGTCACCAAAAGTCATTGGAACTCACTGTATGATTCATCGACAAATATTAGCAATGAAGATGCTGCCACAAGAGTTACAAGAAGTAATGAAAAGCCTCATATGTTCTGTCAGTTTTGAAAAAGCGAGCACTTTCAACAGTCAACTGTTTTTGAAACTGTGCAACGTGTTGGATGCAGCAAATAATGCTCTGCTCTGTCACACTGCAGTGAGATGGTTGTCGAGAGGAAACGCTTTAAAACGGCTTTTTGAGATTCATGATGAACTCAAAACCTTTTTTTAAAACAGAAAACAAAATCACAGTTTGAAGCACTTTTCAGTGATAAAAGTGAACTGCAGAAAATAGCTTACTTGGTTGACATCTTTGCCATCTTGAATGAGTTAAATTGATCACTGCAAGGACCAAATGCAACATGCCTCGATTTGTCTGAAAAGATCCGATCATTCAAAAAAAAAAAAATCGGATGCAAACAAACTTTACATGTTGCCTACCTTATCTGCTTTCTTTGAGGAACATGACGTTGAACCAGACAAAAGGATTACAATGATAATTTCTGTGAAAGAACTTTTGCACATGCTTGCACACAAAATTTCATCGTGCTTTCCAAATCTCCCTGACACCCCATCTGCACTTGCCAGATGCCCATTCATAGTCAAAGTTGATGACGTTCCTGAGACAGCACAAGAGGAGTTCATGGAACTTATTAACAGCGATGCAGCGAGAACTGATTTCTCTACCATGCCTGCTACAAAATTCTGGATCAAGTGTTTGCAATCATATCCTGTTCTGTCTGACACTGTGTTGCGCCTTCTTCTTCCATTTCCAACAACATATCTTTGTGAAATGGTTTTTCAGCTTGTTGTTTATCAAGTCTAAATACAGAAGTAGACTTGTTGTGGAAGATGATCTTCGTTGTGCTCTCGCAAAGACTGCCCCGAGAATTTCTGATCTGGTGAGAAAGAAGCTATCTCAACCTTCGCACTGACGTTGGCTTTTTAGGCATACTGTCGCAAAATGTAGCAATGTAGTTTACTGTTGTTATATTAAGACTGTTACCCATGCTTCAAGACATTTCATTTATTCGTAAATAGAAATAAATATTTCACAGTATATAATTACATATTGTTTTGTGATTAATTACTATGCTTTAATTATGTTCAATTTGTAACAATGAAAATACATCCTGAATATCAGATATTTATATTATGATTCATAGCAGTAGCAAAATTATAGTGATGAAGTAGCAAGGAAAATAATGTGATGGTTGGGGGTCAACGCAACATGAGGAACTGTGTGAAAGGGTTGCAGCATTAGGAAGGTGGAAAACTACTGTCCCAATAGCTTGCCCTGACCGCTGCTTTGATTTCTCTTCTCCCTATTGTACAATAATATCTTCTTTTATCAAAAACAGAAACAGCAACTCTATGATTTGGTAGATGGAATACACAGAAATCAAATCGACTGTCTTTGTTGCAAGAGACCATGGAGAAGCTTCGTATAATCAGCCAAAACAAGGCCAGACCACCAATTGCTCACATGCAAGTTTCTGTTGAAGATGAACAAAATTAAAGGAAGTCCACATGAACTTGTGTATATGACCATGACTAGATCCCACCTCAATTTAAAGACCGCCTCAAGAACCGATTTAATGCATTGAACAATAATGATCGAAAACCAGAGGAGTCATAGGGTGGCATCAAGGACTTCATGGGAAGAGAGCAAAAGGTCATTAAAAAGACAGGAAAGAAACAAAAGACCAAAGAGGCTGTCAGAAGAGACTCTGAAGCTTGCTCTTATTTTTACTCCACTTTAGAGTAGCTTAAAGCAAATGAAGAAATGAAGTAAAACTGCTGAGAACAAAATTTCAAAATGCTGCTCAAGCAAACAATGGGAAGCCCCATGGAGACCTCAAAACCAAAAGAAAACCCTGTGATCTTGTCTGTTACACCTCCCAGTGACTCCATGTACAACAGAAGGAAACGCTTCCTGGTCCGGCGTCCCCCTTGCAACTGATGTTGTGTTTGAGCCCATTGTTGCAGCCACTCAGTCAATCCATCTCCTTGAGGATCTTCCTCGCTTTTGTTGACGCGACCAACCATGATGTCCTTTTTCAGGGATTGGTCTCTCTTGATTCTGTGACCAAAATAAACAAGACAAAGTCTTGACATCCTTGCTTCTAAGGAGCATTCTGACTTTACTTCTTTTTTTAATTTTCTGGCTTTACTTCCTCCAGGACAGATTTGTTTGTTCTTCTGACAGTTCATGGTAATTCAACTCATGGTCATTAAGTCAATTCTGACTCAGAGCAACCCTATAGGACAGAGCAGAACTGCTCCTATGGGTTTCTAAGGCGGTACATCTTTACGGGAAAAGAAAGCCTCATCCTGTGGAGCAGCTGGTTGCTTCGAACTGCCAACCTTGTCATTAGAAGCCTAGTGTATCAGCAACTACACCAACAGAACGTCTTCTCTGGGAATTAGGAGGAGCCAAAAAGGAAGGGCTTCTATGCAATGTATTGGCACAGTGACAGGGATAAACGTGGACTCAACCACAGCAGTCTTTTCTTCTGCTGTGCACTGTGAGTCAGAACCAAGTCAGTGCGACCTAGCAACAAAACGCCCTTTACAATTCACATGGAATGCTTTCCATGTTTCTTTTAATTGTCAGAGATTTATGAGGGGATTTCCAAAAGCATGTGGAAAAATGGAATTGAAAGATGATAGAATTTTGCTGAGAACTTTCAAAAGTCCCCCCATATTTGCTGTTCCTTTTATTTGGGGCATTCAACATCACTTTATTCTATTGTTTTTTATAAATGATATATAGTTCTCTTGTTTAAATATTTTAATTGAATTTAACAAATGGACCTTTATTTTCATATTAATATGGTTGATTTCCTGACTTTTTAATTTTGCTATTTTCTTATTGTTTTTGTCGGTTACCATCTTTTAGAAAATAGTTTTATTGAGATATGATTAACATATCACACAATTCAATAATTTAATCATATTAAGAAGGCTTGTGTAATACCCAGCTAATCAACCTTGGACACTTTTCTTCCTTCTTGTACCCACTGCTGTTGACTCCCCATTACACCCCAGCCTCTCCTTCCATGTGCCCAGGTAAGCATTAACCGAGTCCCTGACTTCCCTATACAGAACAACATACAAAACAAGGACAAAAGATCAAAAAGAACCCAACAACAATGACCAAATAAAACAGAAAAATCTCAATCAAAAAGAAAGCAAAGAATATAAAAAAATCTAGAATAATTTCAAATGAGTCATAAGGAAGATCTAATGACATGGTGTTATATACCAGTCTAACTACATCTACTGAACTCCTCTTTATAATGTCTTCAGGCTATTCCCATTCTTAGACTATGTTCAGTGGGGATTCACTGGAAACTCAATCCACGTAAAGACCTTACAAATGGATTTGGGGCTACCACTATTATCCATAGCATTCCAAAAACTGGGTGTTTAGAATTTATGCTCTGGTACCTTTTCCTCTACTCGGTTTGGATTTTATTATTTACAATCTTTGGATCATACAAATGGATGTGTTTCTTCTGGATGGATTTAGCTGACTCCTCGCCTAGATGGCTGTTTGTTTTGAGACAAGCCTGTAAGACGCCGTACCCTATTTATTTCTGATAGCCGGGCATCATCTGATTACTTCACCACACTTTGCTGTACCATCCATATCTTCAGTGACGTCCTAATGAGGGCGAGTACTGAGCAGGGCCATGTCACAAGAATTAATTGTTCTTCTATTAAGGTTATAATCAAGTGAAAGCTCAAAATTCATTCATATATCTATAGTTTATATATGTCCCCGGTTCACTTTTGGGACATCATTATAATTTTGTTGGAGTACATCCATTATCTCCATGGGGCATAAAGTTATTCTATTGATAGTGGCATTGTTTTAGTCAATGGTATAGAATTTAAAACAGTGTTGGGAAAAGGAATTTATATATGTATAGGATATCATATTACACTAAAGTACATGGACTATTAACTTGTACAGCTTTGAAACATAGGTGGCTGGACAGTTGTTACACAAGTTATGAGTGTTGGAAATATGGCAATGCTTTCCGTGACACTCACTTACAAAGGACTGGCAGAATAACCTATGTCACAAAAAGCAAAGTGATCGTGAAAACAGCAAATATATGTTGGCCCTGGGTGTCCTTTTGTTGGGCACACCCAAAGCAATAGGTCCAAACCAACCAAGTCCAAAGAACACGAAATCCCTAGCCTTGGACTAGAGATCATCTGCTGCTTCTCCAAGTTCAAGGGAGTGTTTCAGTACTTAGCTCTGCTACCAGTGACTTTAAGATAAAGTTCAGTTTTCTTAGTGGGGTTTCCAATTTGGGTCCTTCTGGTGGAGCCTGCACTGAGAGTTGTGCACCTCGAAAGAACATCATTTACTTCACATTGTCTGTAGCAAGTGGCCTGGATCATCAGCGGCTGGTTAGAAACTAGGTAAAAAGTGCCTAGTTAGGGACATACTACCAGACACATCTACGCTGGAATCTATATAAGGAGTGCCAAACGGTTGTCTCAATGGCAAGGTGCCCGACCTACTTTACCCACCCTGAGAAGTGTAGTCACTTTTTCTGATGTAGACATGTCTCCCCCTCCTCTGGATATGAGTTCCCAATTAGGTTCACTAATTCTTCTTGTAGGAATGAATGTCTGTTGCTTGGTGATGACTCTAGGACCCTACAATATGGCAGGAATTGATTGACCTTCTCCCTCTCCCCGCAACACGGGAAACTGACCCCATTTGGGTTGAGGCCACCTCTCTTGAGATGGTTTTGAAGATGTTCAAATAAGGGGGTAAAAGGACATGCGGTTTACAGGAACTAGGTGGCCACACTACCTTGGGACTTGGGAGTAGATTAGAAGACTACATGACCTGGGAACAGAAACTTGTCTTTGCTGTGGACTTTATTCTTTTAGTAGTTGACTCACTCAATACTTGTCCTTTTCTGACTGGCTAACTTTGCTCAACATATAGGTTTCCAGGTCCATCTATGTCATGAAGTATTTTGTGGTTTCATTGCTGTTTTTTATGGATGCAATGAAGTCCATTGTATGTATGTACCAGAGTTTCTTTATCCATTCATCCACTGATGAGTATGGGGGCTGCTTCTAGCTCCTTGCTATTATGAACTGCGCTGTACCCAACATGAGAGAGCACATGTCTGTGTTCGATCGCTTACTTCTTTGGGAAGCAATACCCAGCAGAGGAATTGCTGAGTCCTATGGCATTTCTATTCCCAGTTGTTTCAAGAAGCGCCATATCACTTTCTACAATGGTTGTACACATTTACAGTCCCACCACTAGTGTTTGAGAGTTTCAATCTCTCCACACTCTCTCTAGCATTGGGTGTTTTCAGTTGGGCTATTGTTAAGGGGATAAGGTTATATCTCATCATTGTTTTGATTTGTATCTCCTAACTGGCTAGTGATTGTGGGCATCTCCTCATGTGTTTGTTAGGCACTCGAGTATCTGATAAATTCTTTGTTCATGTCCTTTGCCCACCTTTTCATTTTATTATCATTATCATTATCATCAAGGTGTTACAGAACCCAAAGATTTGACTGATTACTCCCCTGTCCATTGTGCTAATGATTATTTCCCCAATCTGTGACTTCTGGTTTTACTCTTGTGATTAAGTCTTTTGAAGTGCATAAGTGTCTTATTTTTAATAAGTCCCAATCATCTATTTTGGCTTCCACTGATGGTATTGCCTTTATCGTATTTGGTGGTTTGTGTAGGGCCCTCCAATAGGGTCCTTAAGCTTGTCTCAATTTTCTCTTTGATGATCCTTATGGTGATGGGGTTTACATTTAAGTCTCTAACCCACCTTGCATTGGTTTATATGCATGGGGCCAGGTATGGGTCCTGTTTCATTCTTCTTCAGATATAGATCCAGTTTTTCCAGCATCACTTGTCAAAGAGGGTGACTCTTTCCCTTTTAATTCTTTGGGGGGACCCTTTGTATGAAATCAGTTGCCTATAGGTAGATGTTTTTATTTCTGGATTTTCTGTTCTATTCCATTGGTCTATGTATCTATCATTGTACGGGCACCAGGCTATTTAGAATACTGTAGCTGTAGTCTGTTTTGACTACTGTGGCTCTATTGGACTGTGTAATAGATTTTGGGGTCAGGTAGTGAAAGACTTCCTACTTTGTTTGTTTGTTTTGGATGTTTTTGAGGAGTTCCTTGCTTAGCTTGGGTCTCTCTCCACTCTATAAGGTAATCAGTTTTTCCATTTCTTTAAAGAATGAAGTTGGGACGGTTACCATCTTTTGATCCATATGTAGAATAATGGGTAAGATGATAAGCTCTGGCATATACCTGTCTGGACATGAATCCCATTTCAAGATTTAGTATCTACTTAATTTCTTTGCGCTTCCTCATTTGTAAAATGGAAAGGAAAATAGTACCCATTTCACAGTTTTATTCAGTTTTAGAAATAAGTGTTTAGAACATAGGAAGAGTTTGATAAATGTTAACTAGGATCAGTCAGTTCCTGTGCTGTGTTATCTGTAGAACACTGAATGCATTTTTATTAATGGTTACCATTGAGTTTTTGTCACCTTTAAACTTTTGTGAAATTAATAGTTACCATTAAAAATTGCATTGGGGGAAATCTGCTGCATAAGATTTCTTTAAAGTGTTCATGAGCAAGGAGTCACGTTGAGGTCAAAGATGAGCCAGACCCAAGGGGTGGCATTTTCCATGGCTTCCTACATGCATGTGAAAGCTTGACAATGAATAAAGTGCACTGAAGAAGATTCAATGCCCTTGAGTAGTGGTGCTGGCAAAGAGTGTCACCAGGGACTGCCAGAAAACACAAACAAATCTGTCTTGGAAGAAACACAGCCAGAATATTCCTAAGAAGCAAGAATGGGGAGACTTGGTCTCACATACTTTGGACGGTGTGTTAGACAGGGATCTCTAGAGAGATAAAACCAAATTGCTGATAATTTAATATATTTATTTATACAGATAATTAGATACATAACAAGAAATGAACTGTTAAATCATATACAGATAAATATATAAGACAAGAAATGAACAGTTAAATTATAAAGCACTACAAATGGCTCAGTGCAACTCACGTCCGTGAGACAGAGTTGTGAGAGACTAGCAGTCCTTCAAGTCCAGTCTGCTGCCAGATCTTCCTCTATTTGTAGAGAGAGCTAGGCTATGTCAGCACAGCAGCCAATCACAAGGCAGGTCACCAACTGCCAGCCAGGTCACCAACCGCCAGTCCCCAGCTCCAGAGATGTCTTAAAGGGACCTCAACTTACAGCAACACAGTCCACAGGCTAGGCGTCCCACAGGTAGTGTAGCCTGTAAATTGAGGCACAGAACAAGCAAGGCAGCTGCACACTGGTCCGATGATCACAGAGCGAGAGACAAGAAAGGCGAGGCTCACCGAGCCATTTATCTCTCTGCCCTTCAGTTAATTCCACTTGTGTTTATTGGCCAGGTTGGCACAATAAACTTTAACTATCTCAGATGGTATCAAGATTTCCTTGGAAAAGGACATCATGCTTGGTACAGTCAGGGGTCATCACAAGGGTGGGAATCCCTCAAGAAGCTGACCTGATATGGTGGCTGCAATAATGTGGTCAAATATAATAATTGTGCATCTGGTAAAGAACCAGAAAGCATTTCATTCTGTTGGGCAGAGGGTCACTATGAGCAGAACCAACTGGACAGCACCTAAAAATAACAATAATGAAAATTAAAAATGTACACAAGCCTTTGCATCTCTAATTGTCAATTTCACAAATGAAAGGAAATACTCAGAATCCTACATAAGATGAGGTCTTGAGGTTTTTATTCCCCATTTTTATACGGATACCATATTTGTTCAACTAATCTGAGATTGTAATGCCATAGTCTTTCATATTAAAAATTTATTTGAACTCCAATGTCTTTACTTTTCAAAATAAAAAGCCTTTTTTCTCATTCTGTCATGATCACAAGTATTTGACGCATTTGGGACATACATGTTTTTAGTGCTCCTTACCAGTCCTTAGCAATCATCCTTATGTTCATTTTTTTCTTTATATGATTATCATTTTCAGTCAAGCAGCTCTCTGTACATTTTGAGCCTACTTTTATTTCCTTAACAATCCATAAGAGGCAGAAAGATTCACCCCAAGGAAAAACAATCATTACACTTCAGCTGATAGGCCAAGCTAGGTGAAATCCCAATGTTCCATTTCCTCTCTTTAGTCACAGTGTTTGGACCGTATGTGTAGCTCTGTGTTTGGGTGGTGCCCATTTGGCCGTTTCATGCTGGGTGTGTCTCTCCATGCTTTGCTTGGAAGCTGAAATGTATCTCTTCTCCCTGCTGGAGTGAACTGTATCATCACATATGCTTCCAAGTACTGCTTGTACCTAGACGTCTCCGAAATCTGCATGTCCATTTCTGGCTTCTGTCCCTCTTGCTAGTACAATACCTCCTGGTTTTAATGGGTCATATCCGCAGGTCTGTTATTCATAAAATGTGTGCTTCCTCCTCTGAAAATAATGGGATTGGATTAAATGATCTCAAAGGTGTATTCCAGGAATAAAAGTCTATGATCTATAGCAGTTATTCCTTAATTACTTCACCAGCAGCACTCTTTACAAAGCTCTTCAACCCCTCCCTCTGCATTTGTTCTGTTTTCGTTATTGGTTGGAAGTTGGGCATTTATTTCTCTAACAAATATTTTTGCTCAAGCACACAACCTTTCTTTCTAAAACACCCTTACTCGAACCCTCTCCACATTGTCAAGCTGTTCTGTTACAACTCTAGTATCCAGAGGCTACCAGTTCACCACCCCTGCTTTCAGCACAGCCTCTTGCCTTACTGATCCATGGATGCTCTCAACTCTCTGAATCCTCTGAAAATCCTTTGGGTGCCACTCCGAAAGGGGCGGGGGGGGGGCATGTCCTAAGAGCTGATACCATTAGGATGAGGGATCAACTCAAGGGAGGGTGGCTCTCCTCCCATGATTCTGTTTTCTCTACCTTGGAAAGATGTTTCCGTACGATTGGCTGCTGAGCATGGACATCACTTTTTCCCGCTGAAGTCTTATGTAACTTGCAGCGCACAAACCACATTTCTCAGGAATGGCCGCACAGTTGACATCCAACACAAATGGCATGCACCACACAACTGAACACCCCCTGAGAGAGGGTCAGCGCCCTCAGGCTGAGTCACCTTAATAGAAGGATGGCATAGCCGCAAGCTATGTGCAAGAGCCACGGCTTTGGGTTCCAGGTTACTTGACTCATCAGACCAGATCTCTCACTCATATTAGTTTTCATCTCTGATCTATACCAGAAAACAAACAAACGTTCAGGTCTGTATCCTTCGGTTCCTACTAATGTTCTACTACTGCTCCTGTAAGTACTCGGCTGCTACTATTGCTGTTATTAATGGTGCTGCTGCCGCTGCTGCTTCAGCAATTACTATTACCAATTTACTGCCATAGCCACGGTTGTCATTCTGAGAGCTTTCATACTGTGGCACGAAATGGGCAGAATTCTTTACATACATCATCTAATTTAATCTCTGCAATAGGCCTTCTGGGTAATATTAGTTATTATCCCTATTTGAGAGAGGGAGAAAGAGACACTTAGGGAGGTGGCTAAGTAAATGTTCCACTGTGACAGGGCTGTTGACAACAAAACTCATTCTCCTAACAGCCAGTGGATCCCAAGGTGGAGAATTCTCCCCTTCCAGAACCCTGGCAAATGTTGCTCAGAGGCTCCAATCTTCTTTCTGCCTAAGCCTTGAAGTGATTTCCAAACCCTTCTCCAGAGTGGGCTGAGGCATGTGAGCCAAAACCTGTTAGTGAGCCCTGTGCTCTGTGATATGAAATGGTGATGCTCCCCTCCCCAGCTTTATAGTCCATGGTCTCCTCTGGCATTGAGATGCTAGGGGACTGTAGCCAAAGCTCCTTCACTTGGAAGACCCAACACTTGTGAAGCCAGAGGCAGAATTTAAGGTGGTTGCCACCAAATACTCGCCGTCTCTTTCTCAAGCAACACCTATTGATGGCTGTTCCATATCCTTCCATACTCAGTCTTTATTCGATTGTGAGGTCAGAGACTCACCCAAGCATTCTGTGCCTCTTCTCGATTAAGGTTTTACAGTGACAGGCAACTCTGCTTCTCCACGTCTTTTTGGAGGACACCTTCTCTCTTCCCTGGAATCCATCCAGGTGATTTGGAGCATGGGACTTTCAGTACCTAAAACTTTCTGTAACCGGAATGCTTTCAGGAACATGTGCATCCATGAGCTTGCCAGCATGTTCAAGAGACTGGTAACTTATGTGCTGACACCAAGTCAAATTACCAGTGCCCAGCTGTAGGATTACACCCTTAGCAAAATGCCTATGCATCCCTTGTGTGGAGGAAGATGGGGCCAATTCTAGCAGAAGAGGGGATTTCTTCTCATTATCATGAGGCATTGCCAAAAAGAAAAGGTCAATTATTCTCAAGACACACCAAGTTGCAAAATTTCCTCCCACGTCCTACATATGTACGTTTATGCTACTTAGACACATCTGTACAATGCAGCAATTATTTCATCTTCCCCAAACTAATAGAGATGCTGGAAACATCTGGTAGTTGATAGTTAATTCATTTTTTTGGACTGCACCTTTTCATAGGAAGCAGGGAGCGCAACTCAATATATCCCCCGAGAGAGTCTCGAGTTTATGACAGGTGTGTATTTCTTAACGAGTCGTTCTTTGACACCATTTGCTTCTCTTAAGTCCAGCTGCGAGTACATTCATCTGGCAATAAAAAGAAAGGGGAGGAAAAGTGAACCCTGAAAGAAAGTTGGTTTGTCAGGTGGTTGTTGCATAAAGCATCCAGTTCACGCTAGAAATATTTATTCTGCGTACTTTGTGCAATTTCCTGCAACTGCCTTTTACAAGTCTGTCACTATGATGACGCTGTCTGTTTCGAGAATGACCGAGCTGCATAGTACTGTTTATTCAAGACCCTAAACAGATTTCTTTCCTGTGCGCAGCTAAGAAAGCATAAAGCTTGAATCTGTGGGACAGACACCCCCAGCCAAGCATCCCAGCATCCTAGTGTAGGCTCACAAAGAGCAGAAGATGAGTCATTGGAGCCTAACTTTCCTGACCCGGTCTTAGGATAGCTCTTTGATCTCTAGAGACTCTTTTTGCTCCTTGTGACCTCACTGGGATTATCATTATCCTCCCCAGCAGTCCGGACTGGCTCAGGTTATTTTTACTGAAAACATCTCAGGGCTTGAAGTGGGAGGGTGAGGATGCTGCCTTCTTGGTGGAGGGCCCAGTGTTCAGAATTCCCCCCTGAAAGTGACATAATGAACCTTCATTGGCCTGCCCTGGGGCCTTGGTGCAGCTACTTGAGGAGAGGAGCAGAAGGAGATCAGAGAAAGGCCTTAATGGCCAGAGAGCCAGTGAAGGGCCACCTGGATGATGAAGAAGGGGGCATCCCCTCTGCTGGCTCCTTTGTGGACTTGGTTTCCTAGAGAGAGATAAAATATTTCCTCTGAAAGACTCGCAATGCTAAGGTGTTTATGCTTCTCTTGCTTAGCTCCGACTTCTCAGAGATTTAAAGGCTGTTGTCAAATCAGCCTCCTAGTTGGCTTCAAGTCTTCTGAGAGAGAATGAATGAATGAATGAATGAATGAAGAAAAGCTCTACTGTTCATACAAACATTTGATTGGCCTCTTAACATTCAATATGAGAAGCCAAATGCGGTGTTTGCACTCGGGTTCAGTGACTTTCTCATTCGATGTAAGTGTGAAGGGCTTGGAAACAGAGACTCTCATTTGTTCTTGAGGATCCAAATCAAGTCCATACAAAATTGTAGCATGCAATATGCAACACTTCTCATCCATTTCTCCCACATGTCTTCTAGTAACAAATTGACGATAAGATTCCCATTGGACTCATGAGGGCACTGAAGCAATGAGGGATTTAATAATTTGACCAAGGTCAATGCTAAAGAACAAAGCGACTCTGCCTCCACATTCAATTGCCCAGCTAGTCCTGCTCATATAATTTCACTTAACACATTAAATTATTTTCATTTCTATAGAGCGTGTGTTGTAAAGCGACAGAGCGAATGCAAACAAGCCATGGGACTTAGACCAGGCAGAGGACCTAGTGGGGTGGGCTGCTTGAGAGCTCAGGTGACCACAGTGCCCAGGCATCTGCAGCCCCTCAAAGCCTCCCCCTGCTGATGAGCTCAAGAAGGCACCTGCTCAGTTCCTGTTCTTCCACTAGTTGGCATGCCCTCACACATCCTTACTGCCACTTAATGACTAGAAGGAAATGTGCTTCATGGGCTCTCCACTTGGAAATGGCTTTGATGATTGCTGTCTGTGCCGTCTCCAGCCAGTCTTCTTCTCCCTGTCATTAGGGGTGGTCTCCCGATGGTGTCAGGAATGCTGTGAATGTAGAGAATGTGCTCCAGTCTAGGGCTCAGATTCCAGTGCAATTTCACCTTAACCCCTCTCCCCTTCTTTTGTGACTTGAGAACTTCAGTAATTAGGTTCTTCATCTCTTTAGGTAAAATTTCTTGGTAGGAGTTGTGTGTCCACATTGGAAAAGCCATGACAGAAACGTGTTCTCATTCATCCTGGTCACTCTGTCTAAAATGTTTTCTTTGTCTCAGAAAGCAATGCAGTTGATTTGGGAATGACCTAATGGGTGCTATATTTCTTCCATAGCAGGAAAGAAAGAGATGTCATTTCCCAAGTACAGTCTTCGATTCTTCTTTTCTTTAAGTCCCAAGTGTGGTATTTAATCTTTGAGAACATTATGCTTTGCATATGGCAAAGATTGCTAAAACCATTCGGGACATTTACCAGGAAATTGGTGCATTTCCCCCCTTCTTTTTCTTCACAGAAGTTGCCATCATCCTAACACTCTGTTTTCTGTGATCTAAGACTCATCTAACCAGATGAGTTTTAAAGACATCCCCCAAACCTGTATGGACTGGCTTTGCTACATCTGCTGGGCCACGTGATTGGTAGTGGGGCTCTAACTGGTCTTACCTTACAGATTCTGATTGAAGACCACCTGAGTCACCTAGAGGGGTTGTTAAGACTCAGGTTGCTAGATCAAACCCCCAGTTTCTGATTCCCTAAGTCTGGAGTGAAGTCCGAACTGTTTCCAAGCTATAAGAAGTTCCCAGGTGATGCTGGGAAAGAGCCCCTAGAAAAGGAAAATGAGAGAAACCATGCCAGCAAGTCCCTTCGGACTCATGGGGACAGTAGAGGCCGGAGTAGAACTGTCCCATAGGGCTTCCAAGGTTGTAATCTTTACAGAAGGGAGCTCAGCGGTGCAATGTTTAGCATGCTGGGATCGCTAACCCAAAGGGGAATGGTTCAAAGTCACAGGAGAAAGACCTGGCGAGCTGCATCGGTAAAGGCAGGTCTACTCTGGCCTATAGGGTCCTGGTGTGTCAGAGTCCACTCTGCAGCAGTGGCGGTGATTTTCCATCTTTACAGAGGTTGACTGCCGCAGCATTCTCCCCTAGAGTTGCTGGTGGGTTCGAACCACCGACTTTTTGTTTAGTAGCGGAGCACTTCACCGCTATACCACCAGAGTTCCCTCTGGGAGGAAAATGGGGCCACAAATGGTCCAGGGCTTCTTGTGCTAGGTTGGCACGGCTGACAAAATGGCTTTTGATTCTTTTCTAGCTTTACTAGGATGCTTGAAAAGTGGACCATTGCTGTGTTTTTAAAAGAAAACTCTAGCATCTGAAGAAATACCCCAGGTGCTATCATTTTTGTCCTCAGCTGTTCTAAATCCTTGCCTTGAAAATGTGTTGTGAGTCAAATGACGGGAAAAGCCATCGGGAAATGCCGTCTTGGTATGGTAGTCACGTCCACACCTCCTGGAGAGGACTCTGTTTTTATGTGTCACACGGCTCAAAAAGGTTAGTTCAACCAGGACAAGCCTCGATGTGTCTGGACTGAACTAATGAGTAGCTGAATCGTTTACCCACAAGTGCCGAGTAATCCTCATGACCAGATGATATAATATGGAAAGTAATCCGCAGCTTCAACAACTGACTTCACTTGGCCTGTTGTTTTCATATGACTGAACTGATAGTTCCTACATGCCTTCAAGGGACAACTGGTTTAATTAGTAGAGCAGGAAGAAACCACCTGGCAAAGAGGTACAACTCTAATTACATATGCACCTGGCCACAAGGTTCAGTTACAGCATGTGGAGATGGGTGAGAAAATGGGGCAATAAGAAGCCAGTGTCCGCCAAAGATTAGGGGTAGAGGCCACAGCCAAGAACTTGATGACAACAAGTTCCAACAATGTCCTTGATACTGTATGAAAACCACTTCCAAATTATATACAAATGAAGTTAATAATCATCCCCGCCTCTTCTAGATGCCCTCTTGAGAGAGGCTAATATATATCACTCCTGACAAGGTAGTCGTGGATCAAACCATAAACACCAAACCCATTGCAATCAAATCTTTTCCAACTCTTGGCCTCCTCGTGTGTGTCAGGGTCAAACTGTGCTCTAAAGGATTTTCAGTGGCTGAGTTTTCAGAAGTAAGTCTCTCTCTCTCTCTCTCTCTCTCTCTCTCTCTCTCTCTGTGCAAGACAACTCTCAAACTCTCGCCCATGGAGTCCAGAGTCCATGGTGACTCATAGCAAACCTCCCCGCCCCACGTCTCTGAGATGGTAACTGTCGATGGGAGTAGAAAGCCCCGTCTTTCTGCCTTGCAGCTGCTGATGGTTTTGTGTAACCACTGTACCACCAGGAAGCCTATAAGGCAACTCTAGGTGGATTTGAACGACCAGCCTTGAGACTGGTAGCTGTGTGCTCAACCATTTCCACCACTCAGGGCCTCCAAATGAGGAATCGAGGACCTCTAAATACCAACTTGTAATACTTTTCAGCTTAAAATCAAACCCACTGCCAGAGAGTTGATTCCAACTAATAGTCCATCTATAAGTAAATATGTATGTGTGTGTGTGTACATAATTATCTTGCAGAGTGGCTGGTGGGTTTGAACACTCAACATTGTGGTTAACGCTTACCTGACAACACCCCCAAGGCCCCTTAGGGGAAATTTAGTGCCTGTTATTTCATAGCAGGAAATGGTGCAGGCAGGGCTATAAAGTTAGCACAACAGGCCAACACGTTATATATATTCGTAATCTCCCAGCTTAGAGCCTGTGTGCTCCAGTACTCCAGAGGCCCCATCAGATCGACTCTATGGGTGGTGCACCTTGGGATTTTCCGATGGAATTTGTCTTCCGCCATGAAATAGTTAGGGGTCAATTACAATTGCTTCCCACCATCTGTGCACATCTTGTTTTCTAGTACCTGCCCCCACCCCTACCCCCACGTCTATGCATTTTCCTAGGCACTCGTGCACCTTATAAGGAGCGCCTAGCAAACGTTTGACTAGAGAGGTTATGACTGGAAAGGCGAATGATCTTGGCTTCTGGAATTTTCCATCTCAGCTTCTTGGCTATGGTGTCCTGTTGGTGCAGTGGGTTCCACATTGGACTGCTAAGCACAAGGTTAACAGTTCAAAACCACCAGCTGCTCCCCAGAAGAAAAATGAGACTTTCTGTTCCCGAAAAGATGAACAGCCTTGAAACCCCAAAGGAGCGGTTCTGCCCTGTCCTCTAGGGTTGTGAGTTTTGAGTTTCTGAGAGCTTCTTGGCTACTACTGCTTCCTTATGCTTTGCCTTCAGTTTGTTAACAGGGCCCTTCATCCTGCTCTCTGTCTTCTTCCCTGCTGCCCGTGCCTGCATTGAAGTCAGAGGATGGGAAGAATGGCCAGCGACTACAGGCTGGCTTTTAAGTGACCTCAGCTCTTTTTGCTAATTTGGTTTTCATCAGTTGCCTTGGGACTTACAAGAACAATTTCCTCCCAGGCCCTGCCCATTAACAGAAAGCCAAAGACACGAACAACCATGTCCAGTGTATAGTTAGCATTTACTGTGGTTTTTGTTTTGTAAGTGCTCAAGTGCACTAACTTGCTTTATCAGTGTGACACTCTTACCATGTAGCTCCTGTTACTACAGTGTTGGCATTTTATCGATGAGGGGACTAGGCATGGGAAGTACTCAGCTAGTGAGGGCAGAAGTAGGATTAGGATCCAGTCTAGCTTCAGAGTGTATGTGGTTAAACATATGCATGCACTGATGCTTACCTCTCGATTAGTAGATTCTCTGGTTTGTAGGTATATGCACTGTTTCTCTCAAATACCGCCCCCCCCCCATCCCATAAAAAATTAAGATGATCTTATTTTTGTCCTTTCTTATACTTAGACAGAATTATTTCTGGTCTCCCAAGATGTGATCTGCCAAACACAAAGTCCCCTAAGCCACAGGGGATGGGAGCATGGGCTCATGTAAATAAAATTTGGGATGCTCTGCTGTGCTCACCCAGACTCTAGGAACCCTGCTTTGCCCAGTCATTGTTGAAACAAATGCTAGACAATGAGAGCGGAAAGGAGGGGCATCATCACATGATTCAATTCCACATTTTATCAAGAATTCAAATGGGAGCCAGAGGAGCTAGATGACTTCAGTTCGTTTCTGAAAATAGTGTAAGCTACAATCATGTGGACATGTGGACAGAGGGTCACACAGCTCCACTGGGGTGAAGGGGGATGTTCTCGTTCACTCAGCCACGTGAGCAAAACCATTTCTGTAGCTCAAATCCTTCAATGAAAGGCTCTTTTTAAAAAAAACCTAGAGTCAGCCACCCTCTCACTCGTAGAAACAAGGGGTGAACTGTAGAGACCTCATTATCTGCCAGCGCTCATGTCAGTTCTCAGTCATTGAAACAAAATGAATTTATGCTATTCAAAGCCACAGCTTGATTCGTTACCAAAATGATCACACACACACACACACACACACACACACACACACACACACCACTGAGTAGAGTGTTGAATCACCAAGCACCAAATATATTTCCTTCACTTTTCAGAAGTCTTGAAAGGCAGAACTAAACGCAGAGGGAACTCGGTATCAACAAGTGCTCTCTCTATAATATGGCGTGACTGTCCTCAGATGCTTACCTTACACACACGTATTCATAAATGTTGAGACTGCAAGGGGATTCAAGTGTTCTGAAGAATGGTGAAAATAAAAACATACTGAAGACTAAGTATTGAAAGCCGTGGCCTTGTTCAGGTCTGAAGAGCTGAGCTGATTCACGGTGTGATAACATGTCACCTTAAATATCCCCACCAGCATCAGAAATCTCCCTGGAAGCTTTGAGAAGCCACCAAATTTCACTTTGTTTTTTGAGATCTTGTGGCAACACTTTACAGGCCTGGGGTCACATTGGTAGACTGTGAGAGCGAATTTAATGAACTCACAGGCCTTGCTTTATTTTTACATCTGACATCTTTATTTTTTGGATAGTGAACCCGTCACATGATTAATAGCATACTTCTCATTGTTGTTAGCAGATGCCAAGTCAGCTTTGACTCACAGAATGAAAGGTTGCCTGGTCCTTCGACAGCCTAGTAACCCCTGCTATGTGTCAGCCTGTTGTTGCAGCCATTGGGTCAATCCGCCTCATTGTAGGCCTTCCTATTTTTTTCTGACCTTTTACTTTACCAAGCACAATGTCCTTCTCCAGAAATCGGTCCTTCCTGACAACGCATCCAAAGAATGTGAGACAAAGTCTTACTACCTGTGATTCTAAGGCGACTTCCGGCTATATTTTGTCTAAGACGATCTTGTTCATTCTTCTGGAAGGCCATGGCATATTTAATATTCTTTGCCAACATAGTTCAAATGCATCAATTCTTCTTCAATATTCTTATTTCATTATTCAGGTTCAGTATTAATAAGAGGTGATTGAAAATAGCATGGTTTGGGTCATGCACACCTTAGGCCTCAAGGTAACATCTTGGCTTCTGAAGGTTTCGGAGAGGTCTTTGGCAGCAATATGTTGTTTGACTTCTTGTCTGCTCTCTCATAGGCTTTGATTATTGATCTGAAAAGAATTAAACCCTTGACGAGTTCCATTTCTTTGCCGTCTATCATGATGTTGTTCATTGGTCCAATTGGAAGGGTTTTCATTTGCTCTGTGTTCAGATCTAATCCAGACGGAAGACTATAGTCTTTTATCCTTATCAATCAGGGTTTCCAGTCGTCTTCACTGTCAGCAAGCAAAGTTGTGTCACCTGCATGCTACCACCTGCCTCTCACTTTGCCATCCGATAACGGCTTGCATGTGATGCTAGAAGCTATGCCACCAGCATCTCAAATATGAGCAGGGTCTCCCAGGTGAACAGGTTTGCATGGAGCTTGAAGGTGAAGACAGACTAGGAAAAGACTTGGCAATCTGCTTCGGGAAATGAGCCGATGAAAACCTGATGGATAAACAAACTGCTGGCTAAAGCATTAAAAGGGCTATGAAGAAACCGCACCTTCCTCTATGTCCAGTTCTCACTTGCTCCTGCCCGCCAACAGCCAGTATTTCTGATGTTGGCTACATACACCGGGGACACACAACAGGGACATACCAGGGACATACACCGGGGGGGTTCAAAAAGGTAGTGGATGACAGGAGATTCAAATGACAAATATGACTTGAATCGTTGAAACCTTGTCACTTAATCTCCCTTCTGACGCACTTTGGATTTGATCTGGTTTTTAATTGTGTGTGTGTGTGTGTGTGTGTGTGTGTGTGTGTTCTTCTTGGGGTTTATCTCGTGTATTTTGTCATTGTTGGTAGCTTTCTTGACTCATTGTTATGTATTTTGCTATGCATTTTGGCACATGAAACCCAGGATAGGCGAATCTATAGAGAAAACAACTCGAATAAGGGATGGAGTAGGAGGTATGGGTGGGCGGGCAGTAAAGGGGAGGTGATATCAAGAAGTTTAAGAAGGAAGGAAATGTTTGAAACTGATTTTGGTAGCAATTGTAAAACACTGTTTGATAAGATTGAACTATGGAATTGTATGATGTCTGGATTAGTTTCTAATAAAATGGTTTAGGAAAAAAAGTTAGTGGAAAAATATATTTAATTAAAGATAATGGAATTTTCCACAGTTTTTTTAAAACTCCCTTGTATAATCTAAAAATGATAGAAAGGGGGAACCAATTACAAGGATCTACATATAACCTCCTCCCCGGGGGATGGACAACAGAAAAGTGGGTGAAGGGAGACACAGTCAGACAGTGTAAGACATGACAAAATAATAATAATTTATAAATGATCAAGGGTTCATGATGGAGGGGCCACAGGGAGGGAGGGGGAAAAATGAGGAGCTGATACATAAGGCTTAAGTGGAGAGCAAATATTTTGAGAATTATGAGGGCAACGAATGTACAAATGTGCTTGACACAATGGATGGATGTATGGATTGTGATAAGAGTTGTACGAGCTCCCAATAAAAGGACTTTTTAAAAATGATACACTGTTCTCTCTGCTCTTCTAATTTTAATATAATTCAATTCAATTTGAGCTGATGAATACCAAAAAAGGAAATAAAATTTTACATACTCAAAGCATATACAACCTTGTAGAAATATATATGTACCTGTATAGCACTTTATTTTAGAAAAATATGCAATGATAAGAAATCAGCATTTAAGAGTTGACTTTCTTAAGCAGGGAACAAAAGAATTTGGATTCCTTTGGTAAACTTAAATGAGGAAATGCTCTAGATCCAGAAAAAAAAATCTTAAAATTGAGACTTGTGGGCTTCCACATAAATTTGGGGGTTATTCATGCCTTCATCTAACAAGTATTTATGGATGTCCCATCCTGTACTTGGCAGTGAAAGTATATCCCGGAACATAAGAGATGTTTCCCATCCGATTAGTGTGTAAAGGAAGGGAAAATACTGAAATAAACGATTATGGTAATATCCGATGGGAATGATAATATGGAGTGGAGGGTCGTCTGTGGAAACCTTCAGGAAGAGGACTTAACTAAGAGAAAAGTGAAGATTTCCAGAAGATTTGGCACTTTGATGCTGTGACTTGAAGGATGTGGAGGGTCAACCTGGTGATGAGTAAATGATAAACATTCCAGGTAGGAGCAACAGCCTGTTCAAAGGGCCTTAGGTGAGTCTACTACATCTTCAAATAACTGACAGGTCATGCCGAAGCAAATTTGTATTTGCCAACGAGGACATTGGGATCTAGAAAAGGTGAGCCAAAAATCGGGCGGTGGTGCTGACTTAGAATGAAATCCCTTCACTGTGGGAGCCGACTCCTGCCATCAACCCCCCCAGGGCCTTCAGAAACTCAGGCGGTGTAGCAGGCAGGATTGCTGCTAGTTCATTTGGCACCTTTGCATAGATTAGGGAAAAAGCATCCGCTCCACGTAGATCTGGTCTTGAATCTGCCCTAGAATTGTCGTAATCTAAAAATGGTCTTCAAGTCTGCTGGCAAACTGTGGGAATAACTACACAAATTTACAGAGCCTGCCACCTTAACGGCACCCCTTAGATCTACAACATACAGAATCATATTGGTAACCTTGCTTCCCGGTGAATGAAACATGAACTCATAATTTTTTAAGCATCTGTTGGGGAAGAGTCGATAACCATTTCGCTCCAGTGGCTTTTTAATGGTTCCTAAATGGGCTGCCCATGGTGGAACCACTGCCCTTGGCTTCCTCTCAGGTGGTTGTGTTCTCTTAGCTCCTAATTTATGGGCCCTTGACTGCTGTGACCTTCACCATTCCTGCCTGCTCTCCCTCCTGTTTGCCTCCTCGTTTCTGATTTACAACTTTCCGTGATCTGGTTCATTTTTCCAGTCTGAATTGAGTGTCATCACTAAATTCTAGAATTAAATATTGGATTTTGCCTCCTTCTGGGTCTCTTTTCTCCTAATTAGCCTTTGTGATTTTTAGGATTGATCATACCCTTGTTTGGGGAGACTGCTACGAATCTTCTCTATAAAAGGGAAGCTGGAGAAAGGAATGACGTGGGGAAGAATTGATTTTCCCTACTGGGTTCTCCGAAGGACTAACTTAGCAGGTTGTTCACCAGTACACAATGAAAAAGTTTCTTAGACAAATCAACTTAAGCAATGGTGAATGTATAGCCAGGCAACAGGCAACCTTTTTTTTTTAAGAACGCAGACTATTTATAGCCTCTCATATGCTGGTATGCAAGCGTATGCAGCATTTAGAAGATTAATTTTGTATGTCAGTAGTGACATTCTCATATTTCATGGAATACTCTCCCAAACTGGGTTCGGTCCTCAATTCAGCCCATAAACTGGCACAGAAGGGAAAGTTGCCTGGACCTTGCTGTACGAAGTGGCAAGTTCAGTTTGTGGGGGCTGCCTACAACCCAGGACTGTTGAAGTATTTGGCTGCAAGGGAAGGGGGGCAGAGAAGACAACATGCGTGTGGTTATGCCCAGAGATTCAATCGATATGGCTCTTTTATTTTTGCCCCCAAATGGCAGCATGTTTGCACATTGTGATGCATCTTGTTTTGTTCTTGATGCGACCTCATGAACTCCGTGAAGAAGACCGGGCCATGAGGATGGAAAGGAGCCTCGTTAACAGCCAGAGCTACGCAGCTGACACAACCTTGCTTGCTGGAGGTGAAGAAGCCTTACTGTCTCTTCTTACTGATGAAGAGCAAAGAATACAGCCTTCAGCACAGATCACACGGCAACATAAAGGGGGAAAAAATCCTCACCGCGGGACCAAGGAACAACACCTTGAAAAGTGGAGAAACGATTGATGTCAAGGATCCACAAAAAGTGCTCCTAGAAGCGTCAGCCAGAAAACCAAACAAGCTACTGCGCGGGGCACGTCTGCTGCCCGTGGCCTCATTTCAAAGGTTCAAAAGCAGAGATGTCATTTGGAGGACTAAGGTGCACCTCACCTAAGTCAGGGTATTTTCAGTTCTCTTCTACACATTCAAAATGTACACAATGAATAAGGAAAACCACAGAGCAATGTATGCCTCTGAATTGTGGTGGCAAGGAATCGTGAATAGACCATGGACTGCCAGACGGAACAAATCTGTCTGGAAGGAAGTACAGCCAGAGTGCTGCACTTGGAAACGAGGATGGTGAGATGTCATCTCGTGTGTACTTTGGGCATGTTATCAGGAGGGGTCATTCTCTGGAGAAGGACATCATGCCTGATAAAGCTGGAGGGTCAGTGAAAAAGAGGAAGACTCTCCACATCTCAGAGAAATGGGTTGAGACAGTGGCTGCAGCAGCAATGGGCTCCCACATTGTAATAGGAGTGAGGATGGTACTGGGCTGGCAGGGTTTCTTCTGTGGATGGCACTGCTCGGCAACAACAATGTCTGTGAAATCATCCTAGAGAGAGTCATTCCATTCTTTAACAACTGCATAGAATTGTGTGGTCTAAACGTACTATACTTGGTGGACATGTATGTGTGATTTGCAGTTTAGTGACACACAGTGAACACACATCCTTGAACAC
>NW_022103951.1:17775982-17815965 GCF_000313985.2 Echinops telfairi
AAAGAAAAAAATTTTAAATTTAAAAAAGAAAGAAAAACATGTAAATAGATCAAGGTCTGATTTTTGACCTCTAGGCATGTCCTCCAGTCACGTCTGATGGGGTGCCATGCACTGGCCCCAGAGTCTATCCTTTGCACTCCCTAGGGAGCTCCCTGCTCTGCCACATGCCTTTAGTGTTTTGCCTCGGTGTCGCAGGATCAAACTGGGCCAATCTGGACACTGAGTCTCCAGTGTTGTCCCCCGTAGGGCCATGGGTCAGCGAGGGACGTTGTGTCTCATAGTGGGATCAGCCATATGGTCCACTCTGTGCATCGGCTGTTCAGAGCAGGGCTATCGTCCTCCAGGCCTGGTGGGCCAGGATGTGTTCCATTCTCTCTTCCTCACCATTCATTTGCTCCTGTGTGCTCTGATCAGACATGTCCCTCTCCCCTAGCTACAGCTTCAGTGCTGTCCTCTAAAGTAAATTTTTCTGGCGGTACAGGCAGTTGTCCACGTAGCTGGTATGGGGCCGAGCCCTCAGGCCCCTCCACTGGCTCCCCTCTCCATGCGGGCATGCTGCATTCGCATCCGGGAACACTGGATTTAATTAAGTCTGGTCCCTCTCTCCCTGTGGAGACAAAAACAATACCCTCCCCTTGGGTGGGTCAGTGCTCTATTCCCCAACCACACATCTCTTTTTTTCCCCTTTCCTCTTCCCCCCACCTCCTTTTTAGTTGGTTGCCATATGTACACCTGGAATTGGTCTGGCCCCTGCCATACTACCTGGACCTCAACCCTGAAATGTTTGTATACACTTAAATTTTGTTCTTAATGACTTGGGTTTGAATTTCAGTCGAGATGCTTTTGATGTATGATAACCCCATATGTTACAGAGTAGAATGGTGCTCTGTAGGATTTTTAATTCCTGTGATTGTTTGGAAGCAGATCGCCAGGTCTTTCTTCTGAGCTACCTCTGGGTAGATTCAAAATACCAACTTTACACCCAACCATTGCACTACTCAAGGACTCAGAGAAAGAAAGAGGCTTGGACAGGGGGTGGTTAGTTCATGACTATGGGTTGTACATAAGTCTGATGTTCATACCCCAGAGACTCCCTGTACACACATGAGATGTATACAAGGGAGATCCAAAAGGTCCCTGGGGTGGGGGAGATGGAATTGAAATATAATGGAATCTGAGCATGTGAATCAAGGGGCAGTGGTCATTTGGTGGTAGAAGTCTCAACTTCTGTGGGGGATCCCTGGGTTTAATCACCACGTGCAGCCTCTGCTTGTCTGTCCCCAGAGGCCTGCATGCTGCCACGAGGCTGAGCAGGGTTCAATGGAGCTATCAGACCAGATGGATTAGGAAAAGATCCACTGCCCTACTTCTGAAGATTAGCCCATCTAAACTCTGTGGAACATAACAGTCTCTTCTAGAATCAATCATGGGGACGGCAAAGGAATCGACAGCGTTTCATTTGTTTTGCGTGGGGTCGCCACGAGTCAGGAGTTGACCTAGTGGCTGCTGACAATACAAATAAGTTAATAGGGAAGTAAAATATCTCTGCTCTATGGTAAAGGGAACACTGTGTTGCTAATAGGAATATTGGACATTGAACTCAAACGGCTCTTTTTGCCCAGTGCCCCAGCAGATAGGAAGCACTCAATAAAAATATTTATTAATGGTTGGAGGCCAGATTAATTGGCTTGAAATAGGGTGGGCTTTCCTCTTGGGGGCCTTTAGTCTGTACAAATGAATGGAATTGGGGGCCTAGGGGCTATCATTCAATACATGTGTATTGAATTGAATTGAAAAATCTAATTTAAAAAATGGTTTTTAGACCCTGGAATCCTTTGGCTAAGCACACATATATTTTAAATGGTTTAGTTTTACAATCTTGATTTAGGATTTACATCCTGTCAAAAAAAGACATAAAGAACAAGAAAAAAGGAGCTTCGGCTACGAATAATGGAATGTAAGAGGTTCAATGTGAATGCCTTAGGTCTAATAGTTTGCATTCCTCTAAAGTATCAGAGACAGCCACGCTTTTATTTCCTTACTCGGTTCTTTATTTACACTGTGTGTATTTCAGGCTGTCTGATTCCAGGGGATCCCGGGGGCAGGTACCGTCTGGAGAAGCTAGCACTCCTGGGCACTTGTTAGCTTCCATTGTTCCTTCTCATTCTCTAACCTTGAATTAGACCTTTGCCCTGCGCAGTTCTACTCTGCCCTTCTTGGGGCGATGTAATCTGGTGGCTTTTGTATCACCAAGCTGACCCATAGGTGTGACTTCTTTGAAGCCAGGCTTTTTCAGCCACAACACTAATGAATCTGGGGGCTGGGCCCTTCTTTGCGGTGGGACTGTCCTGTGCATTCTTAGATGTTGAGCAGCATCCCTGGTCTCTCACTACTTGCCAACAGTATCGCCCCCATAAATGGTGACAAACAAAACAATTTTCAGATATTGCCCAGTGTCCTCTGGGGATGGGGGAGCTTTGTCCCTGGCCGGGAACCTGATTACATGTTCCAGCCCTGTAACTTCTCAACTCACGTCATTCTCCTTTTCTGCTCACCTCCCTGAACGCCCCTATGTTACCACCTCCACATTCCTTGTACCTATCAATGACTCCTCTTAGATATGATAGAGAATCTTGTGCATGGAGCAGGACATCTGGTCCCCAGACAGTCTGTGCAAAAGTGATGGATTGGTACCGACTTGGAAGAATCCCAGGGCAGGACAGTTGGAGGCCCCTGTACGTGTCTTCTGGTCCAACTCCTTGTGATTGGGTCAGAAGCGCGAGGGGAGCAGGTAGCTTCAGAGGTCCAGCCCATGTCTGCACCTCTCTCGCCCCCATGCCTTGATCTATTTCGAATTTCCTTCGGGGCTGCTGTGTCTTCCCAGCCCTGGATTTCCCGTCTCCCTCACCTTTCCCTGCTTCCCACTCCTATGGAGAGTTTGCACACCCCAGGCCAAAGAGGGAGGAGTTGAATTCGGTGTTTCAAAACGTGCCTCGCTCTCTTCCCAACGACACCTACCCTGCGAGCTCCGCAGAGTCGGGGCAGCACTTGCCAACTGTGACGGAGACGCTTCATGGCCCACGTGGACACATCTGCTTCAACACTAACACAGATAAAGAGACGTTGGCTCCCACTGGTGTGGTGTATTTTTGTGCCTCTACTCAATCGTCTTATCTGGACACCTCTTTATGCTAGACAGCTTCAAAAGCCACCTCCCCTTTAGGGAGCACTAGAGTAAGACGGATGACTCGGCGCTGAGGCCATGCCGTCCTGGAGGACACTTGAGTGCGCACTGGGTGACCTGAAGAAGACAGACTGCTCAGGGTTCTGACTTAGTGTTTTGGAGTCATTCCATCTTGGCTTGTGTCAGGAAGGCCCTAGTGTCGTGGTGACCAGGGTCGACCATTGTGCTATGGCAGTGGGCTGGGGCATCCTCTTCCTTCCTTTCCACAGTTCCGGGTGGAGAATTGACACTCCCAAGAGCTAACTTGCTGCTCTTCCAAAACACGTGCCCCCTTCCTGCTTCGATCCAGCACAAATCAGGTGCCTTTGGTTTCCCTCTTATTTCCAGCCCTTGTCGGGTGTTTTTTTGTTTTGAGATTTGGGTGTGTTTTGGGGTGTTTTTTTTTGCAATTGCTTCTTTGTTTTTACTAGAAAATTGCCACCATCTCCGCTGCTTGACATTTCGAACTAGGGACTTCGCTCCCTCTGGAGTCTGCTCTTTCCACTCTTCTGCCCGCTGGCTTTTTCCTCTGCTCGGCTCTGCCTAGTTTTTGCTCACTCTCCCACTCTAAACCCTTTTGCATCTGTGGTCCACTCACAGTAGACATTTGTGGGTGCTGAATTTGGTCAATATTTTAAGTTGAGTATTGTGGAAATATAACTATGGCCCGGATTCCCATTCTACCATCAAGGAATTTTAAAACTGGATAATGATCCCAGACCAATTATAATACTATATTTTCTCAGTTCATTCGTTCAACAGAAATTATTCACTAAAATATAGATGCTGCAATGTTTGGACTATTGGGGACCCACTGGAGAATAAACTAGACTTATCGTGCCATCGAGGTTGAAATAGATTTGATGGCAAGAGGGTTGTGTTTTTGTGTTTTGTCCTATGCTCGTACAGCTTATGCCATCAAGTAGAAGATGAACCATCTATCTAATACATACATAAAGTAGCCCTGGTGGCTCAGTGGGTGAGGCAATGCAATGGGCTTACAAATGCAAGGTCGGCAGTTTAAACCCACCAGTTACTCCCCGGGGGAAAAAGATGAGGCAATCTGCACTTGTAAAAGTTTATTGTTTCACAAACCCTATACAGTAGGGGTGTCAAACTCAATTAAAACATGAGCCATTTGGTGCAACAGGCAAGATTCATGCGGGCCACATCACATTTACAAATTTTGTAAAATTTATATTTTGAAGTGAGGATTCAGGAATATGGATAGGATAATTAAAACACCATATCATTGCTTTTACTTAAGCATCTATTTTATTTAATGTATTTATAAAAATAAAATTATTCTTTTTTACCCAAAACTTGCCAGTGCTTTCCTCCTACTAGTTTTCACTTATCTTTTATGTCGTGACCAGAAAATATAACAAAGTAACTAATAAAAATCACAAAATGTAGGACAGCTGACAAACGTGATGCACAATCGTAATGGCTTCCCTCTAAAAATGTTAACTAGCGCTGCCACTCGGTATGATTCATAACAGCACAACCCAGCGTGCTCTTTTTAGCCTTTTCGCTATTGGGATCTATTTACATTACATGACACTGAGAGTGGCAGACACATCGCTTCCAAATGTCGCCAGGACTGAGTCAGTGCGTTTATACATGTCCACATGCCCCACGGAAAGGCATTGGGCCACGTGCATACTGATCTTCAGTAGTTAAGTGTTAACAAGGGAATTGTGTGTACGGTATTGCCTCCATCTCCCCTAAGTGCTATTTTCTTCATAACAAATTTTTCTATTTTCATTTTGTTTCAGAGCATCACGGGCCACAAACATTTACCTCTGGGGCCACATGTGGCCCACGGGCCACCAGTTTGACACTCCTGTGAGTCAGGATCAGCTTGATGACAATGGGCATCTTGCATTGTTTTGTTTTGGGATTGTGCAGGAAATCGCCATTGGTACCATGTGTACATGTATGTCATTGCATGTCATTTTATCACCTGTAAAAATTTCTGTCACCACCACCATAATCACAGTACAGAACTGTCCATCATCACAGGGATCTCCATCATGTTACCTCCCATCCCCCTCATCTCTAACTCTTGGTAACCACTAAGCCATTTTCTAATTTTGTCACTTTGAGAATTTTCTTTAAGTAGAATCATGCAATAGGTGACCTTTGGAGACTGGCTTTTTTTATTCAGCATAATTTCTGGGCGATCCACCCAAGTCATATCAGCCATAAATAATCTGTTCCTTTGAATGACTTAGAGTTGTTTCATGGTATGGAGCTACCACATAGTGTTTATCTATCCACCAGGTGATGCATATTTGGGTGTTTTTCTGTGATTAGAAAGAAATCTGTTTGGGATATTTTTGTACGTTTCTGTGTCTACTCAAATGTACTTTATCTGGAATAAATGTCCAAGAGTCCTCTGTGAATGTCAACGATGTTGCTGTTAGTAGCATCGAGTCCTGGCGACCCTGTATTCAATGTCTTCACCACTGCAGATTTAGCCAAAAAAAAACAGGACCATCCTGCTTTACTTCTAAATATTAGCTAGAAGATATAGACCCAGCTAAATATACTGTTAGTATTATAAAAAACAGATTTGTTCATACAGCATTCATATTTGTTTTCTGAGTTTGTGTTACACAATATTTTAGATACTTTCTTATCTATTAATTTAAGCAGGCTCCCCAAAACTTTACTTGGGATGACTTTTGCAGTTGAAAGCATAATATCCTGACTATGAAAGAAATCAGCAGTATTTCACTTAAATCTACCCTTTCTATGCAGCAGATCAGAAACCCCGGTGGTGTAATGAGTTACTCATTGGACTGTGAATAGGAGAGTTAGCGGTTTGAAACCACCAGCTGCTACATGGGAGAATGGTGAGGCTATCTGCTCCCATATTTACATCCTAGGAAACCCAAATGGGCATTCATATGCTGTTGCTGTGAGTTGGGGGTTCACTACACTGCAATGTGTGTGTGTCATGCAACTGATCAGTTCAATACCATGAATGTGCCTGTGGATTTGCAGGCCTTCTAAAGGTCACCAGCACCGATGATTATCTTTTCATGGGATGCTATTTCAGTCTTCCATGTTTTATCCTTTTTGGGGGTGGGGGCAGATTTAGATTTAAATGTGTGTAAAAAACTGGCGCCCCCTCGTGTTCAAAGGCATGGCTGCTCTGTAATTAGTATGCTGCGTTGCTTTCACCATTATAAATGTAGCAGAGGGAATGTGTCATGAGTCCCAGATATAAGTTTAAGGACATGAGCTTCGATGGGGTATTCGACCCAGTGCCGATTGCAGGCACTGTCACATTGGGCTTCTGGGATTCTCATTAGACAGCTAAGGCCAGAGTCTGAAGAATGAAGGGAAAGGACGCTGCCAAATGTGTTGCAACTGCTGATGGGATTTGCAGCTCATTTATTGCAGTGAACGTATGTGGCTAGCCTACATTTACTTTTAAGTCAAAATATTCCAAACGTGGATGAGAAAATGAAAGGGAAGAGAGAACCTCATCAATTAATTGCGTGGCACTTTGGACACGGGTGTAACCAAGCTCTTGAAAGTAGATGTCCCAACCCGGGAAGTTTGCTCTCGAGCCCTCAATCTTTCCTGGACGGCTCGCCTGGTTTTGAGGTTTACAACTGATGATGGGCCATTTATGGAGTCTTCATGCTATTTCAGCGGAGAAGAATCTGACCAATGTCACAATTAAAGGATAAGGGTTGAAACGAGTTGGCTAACGTCACAAAAGAAAGTTAATTTTGAAGTTGGCATTAACCATATGGCCCTAGCTTTCATCTTCTTAGTCAAAATTACTTGGAGTGACTGTAAGGTCCAGTTTGCCCAGAAATATCCTGGTTAAACTATCCCAGTGTAAACATGAATAGTGCCCCTTTCACTTTGAAAAGTTTCTGGGTTTACGGAGAAATTCTATATCTGCCCTGCAGTTCGACTGCATGGATGTCTTGTTCCTGATTCAGTAATAAGAAGGCCATGGCACTTGTTCTTTTTGTGTGTGTGTGTAAAACATATGAGAGGAGCTCGTGGTGTCCTTTAGCTCTTTATTATACGGATGTAAAAAATGCAGTTCGATGATTGATATTTTCTGTTTGCTAATATTAGAATGTCATTCTAAGTCACATAATCATGGAAAATGAGTATATCTATCCACACCACCATCTGTACAGCATTTTCATCGCAGTTTGATTCATAATATCCCCAATTCATAAAAAAAAGTTAACCAACCAAATGTCCATCAAAGAGTGTGGGCTCTTGAGTTAATGGAATAAAAGCCATTGCCATGGAGTTAATTCCGCCTCAGAGCCACCCTAGAGGACACGGCAGAGCGGCCGTGTGTGTTTCTGAGATACTAACTCTTTGGGGGAGTAGAAATCCCCAGCTGTCTCCCTGAGGGAGTACTACACAGCAGTGAAAAGAACAAATTATGAATCCGCAAAATTACATGTCTGACCTTAAAAAGCATTGTATTGAACAGAAGTCACCAGGTACAATAAGTACATCTTGTACAATTTCAGCTATAATAAGTTCAAACCAGGCAAGGCTCCTCTCCAGGGATAGCCATCAGAACATGTGCTGCTTGCCTTGGGAAATGGTAGGTAGGGTAGGAACTAGATGGAAGCAGGAGAAATCTTCTAGGGCAATGAAACATCTTCTATACCTTAATCTGGGAGGCAGTTGCACGAATAAATGCGTATGTAAACATTCAGCAAGCTTCACATTTCAAGTTGGAGTGTTTGATTGTCTATAAATTTTATCTCTCCTTTTATGTAAGAGCCAAAGAAGAAATTATGTAAGAACCCCACTTATTAAACATTTCTATTAAATATCTCCAGCATGACTAGCATTGCGTCATTCAGAAAAGTAAGCCTTTACTAATTTTCAAAAATGGTCATAACTCCTTCTTCTTTTCTTCTGCCCTTCTCCACCACTGCCACGGTTGAATCCTCACCGTGTCTCTCCCATGTCCTCCAGTCGTGGGTGACAATACCTAGCAAATGAAAACCTCCTTGTGGGATGCAGTTGGGGCAGAGATGAGGTGGCCTTTGCTAGCTTAGGTGACAGGTCTTGAGGCTCCTAGAAGGAATCAGGACACAGGTATCAGGACGGGATCACAGCCAGGGACCCAGGCTTTCATTCTCTCCCACCCTCCCAAGCCCTGTCCAGGGAGGGGAGACGAAGAAGGAGGGAATTTGTGGTTGGAAGCACACCAATTGGCTCGTTCTGAAATTTGCTGCAGAATCATATTGTAATTATAAACAGGCCGGCTCTGTTGTCACGGCAACCCAAATAGATTTTAAGGCAACAGTGTGGTGGGAGTGGGGAAAGGTATGTAGTTGATTGAGGCAACTTTCCTTTTTGTTTCGTTGTGCATTTTTTTCACCAAAACATTCACGTTAAATGGCTTTAGAGATCAGGATGGCTTATAGTCAAAGGTGCCAGCATGGTCTTTGCCTTCTCATTCTGCAGCTCTGCTTTTGCTCCTGTGGGGATTCAGTCCGAGAGGTGTTGGAGGGTTTAGGAGGAGGAGTGGTGGCACCGTGGGTTAGGCACTGTGCTGCAAGCCACATGGTCTGAGGTTCAAATCAACTAACCGTTCTGCAGAAGAACGCTGAGGCCGCCTGCTCCTGTACGGATTGACAGTTGCTATGAGTTGGAATTGACTGGTTGGCAGTGAGAAGGATTTAGATCAGTTCTTCTCAGCCAGCGATGGGTTTATACCCCACTCCCACTCCCACTCCCGAGAGAACCTCTGGCAATGGATGTAGCTATTTTTCGGTTGTCATGATTTAGACCAGCGGTTCTCAACCTGTGGGTCATGACCCCTTTGGGACCCCTTTCACAGGGGTCGCCTGATTCATAACAGTAGCAAAATGACAGTGATGAAGTAGCAAAGGAAATAATGTTATGGTTGGAGGGTCGCGGCATTAGGAAGGTTGAGAACCACTGGTTTAGAGAGATAGTGCTACTGGCATCAAATGGTCATAAGTCAAGGGTGCTGCTAAGGACCCTACAATGCACAGAATGGCCCCACTATCATGAATGATTGAGCCCCAAATTTCCATGATACTGAGGTAAAGCTACCTGATTTAGACAGTAGCTCATGTCTAGCATTAAGGGAAAAGGTGGATCAGAATCCCATCATGGAACTAGTCCCCTAATTTTCTTTTCATTTTAGAATTCCATCCAAGGACCTGGAGGGACCCAACCCTCAGAGCATTTCTCAGTGACTTCGTGGAGCACTGGGACAAATAGAGTCCTGGAAATCCATTTGTTCTTCCCATGGAGACGCAGATCACATCAAGGCGGATTGGCGGGGGGGTTGTCTTCATTGAGAAGCCCAAGAGTTCACGGCGAGGGAATGTCAAACAGTATACATGCTTGGGTTTATTTTTTTTAAAAAAACATGTTTAAACATGTTTCCGAGACTGTGGGTGGCTGCTGACAAGTGCTCTCAGTGATATACTTCTCTTGGTCTCATTCGGAAAGAAACTAAGTCCATTCCAACTCACTGAGACCCTGTAGAGGAGAAGTGCTCTGTGGGTTTTGGAGATTGTCACTCTGTGAGGTAGAAAGCCTTTCTCCAGAGGAGGGAGGGACTGGTGGTTTCCAAACAGTGGCTTCCTAGGGGATCTGCGGGGCCAATTCCATAGAAGGCAGAGAAGTCAGCTCAGAAGGTGATGGTGACTGTGTTATGGGATTTCACAGGGATCATCTTGACAGACGTTCTCATGGGACACGGGACAATGACAGGGATCACTAGGAAGAAAAGGGAAAACTGCAAAGTTGAGATAAAGGCCAGGAAACTTGCCCTGAGGATTCCCTCCCCTCCCCCACCCCCAATACAATACATCTGCTCATTCTTTAAGTCTAGCAAGAGCTGTCCTCTGCAAACTCCCCTGGAAATCTTACCCCATCCACCCTAAAACCCCGCTCTAGCCCCCTCAACAATACCCAAACTGTTATTTTGACATGGTGTAAATTAAGGAATTCTTTGGGGAAGGGTTAGGAGCCCTAGTGGTATAGTAGGTTCTGCGTTAGGCTGCTGAAGCATTTTAAAACCATCAGCCACTCAGAGGGAGAAAGAGGACGCTTTCTACTCCTGTAAAGATTTGCAGTCTTGGGAACCCACAGAGGCAAGTTCTCCCCTGTCCTGTAGGCTCCCTGTGAGCCAGAATGAACTCCGTGGCACTGAGTGAATAAGTCATGAAAAGTGAGTTGGGAAAGGGTTAAAAATCACCCAATCCCACTGCACTAGAATCCAACTCCATTGTTCAGTTACTCTGCCAATTGTGATGCATAGTGACCCTAAAGGGTGAAGTAGAACTGCCCCTTTCAGGTTCTTAGGCTGCAAGTCTTTATGGGAGAAAGCAGACAGCGTCACTTTTCTCTCCACAATGTAGCTGACAGAGCAGTTGATGGTTTCGCCGACTGTCCTTGTGGTTAACAACCCAGTGTATCATCCACTACCCTACTAGGGCCACTTGGCAATTCGTAGTGACCTTATAGAGGGTTTACAGTAGAAAACTTTACAGAAGCACATAGGAATGGGCTGGTGAATTTGAGTCACACAACACAACTAGGGTTTGAGAGATGGAAACGCTGACTTCCGAAGGGTCCAGACTTTGAGGGACTGGATAGAGAAACAATAGCTTCACCAATTGAGGACTTGTAGGATGTTGTAGCAATACTTTTGGACTCACCCTCATCCAAGATAGTCTTCTGGAAGAGATATCAAGAGTAAAGCCAAAAGGTCATGAGATGAGTCATCTGAAAACCAGGGTCCTGGTCCTGAATTGTTAGGGATCTCTGACTGGGTGGCATTGGATGGCTTAGGAACTCGCCTTCCATAATCATGAAATAAAAGTAAGTAGATGACTTCAAGATCTCTTTTATCACCAATCTTCAATCATCTGGTGGCAATCAATATATGCTTTACCGATAAATAACAATTGGTGCCATCAAGTTGGAATGCCTTAGATACTGAAATGATTAGAAGAAGAATGTCAAAATTGTTATTCAAGCTACTCTCTCTCTCTCTTTTTTTAAAGATGCTCTCTTTATGCCCGTCATATAGAGGAAATTCCTTTGTCTGTAACATAAAAATATGTATTTCTAACTCGTCGGTTTAACTGTTGGGCACAATGTGCCCCAGGTAAAGACAACTAGCCGTACAGAGCTGCCCAACGTTTGTTCCTAAGGTTAACTTTTAAACTCAGCTTAGAAAAATAATTCTGTTCAGAAATTTGATCTGTTCGCCTTCCTTTAGTATTGCTTTTGGCTCTTCCAGAACTGCAGACATGTCCATTTGTTATTCCTGTTTGCTGTTGCTAATCCTTCCAAAGAATGTGAAAAGGCCCACAGTCGTTTCTATTAGGAAATAACTGAGATGAAAATGGACTTAGTCTAAGCTCCTTTCTCTTGCTGTGTGTCGGGGTAACGAGTATCAGGAAGGCGGCGGGACTTTTCTCGGTAAGCTAGCATTGCATTGTGTGAGCATTCATGAGGGGCATTGATACAGAGAGGCCTGGCGATTTTTCACAAGTTCGATGCCAAGATCCTTCAATGTCCTTCTGTAGTATAGGGCCAGGTGGTGGACACAAATGCATGTGAAGTCTAAGCCCTGATGGTGCCAAGTGGGGGTGTGGATGGACAGACTGGAAGGTGCTGACTTGCCAAACCAGTGGGGAATGTGGCAGGAAGGGAGAAGCCAGCTCCAGTGCTAAGGAATTGGAAGTGGTGTTGCTTATGTGAATGTCTTCTAAACAATATTTAGTTTAAACTCAAAATGATAGAATATTTTCCCGTTACACCAAAGATGCCACAGACCTCCCAATATAGGATAGTCTCGGTTTAGTTTCCACTAGTTTCAAAGAGTATGTTGGTTCATCCATACCCCTTAATGTAGAGGGATTTGTCTACTTAGAATAACGCTGTGACACAGGGTGAAGCTAACCAACGATGCACACTGAAATGTATGGCTTTGGGCTTCAATTTTCAATTTTCACCCCCAACTTGGCATCTTAGAGGCATTAAAAAGAACAACTATGTTATGGTATTTATTTGTAATTACAAGGAGCTCAAGTGGTGCAATGGATTACCTATTGGGCTGAGACCTGTAGGTCAACCGTTCAAACCCACCAGCCACTCCTTGGGAGAAATATGAGGCTTTCTACTCCACTAAAGAGTTACAGTCTCCGAAAGCCACCCAATCAGTTCTCCTGGGTACTTTAGGGTTGATATGAATTGGAATTGATTTGATGGCAGTGAGGGTCTTTTTGGTTTGGTTTGGTTTTTAGTAATTACTCAGCTGAGCTCTTCCACCTAAAGCCAAGAGAACACTAGAATTAGAGTCTCTGAAGAGTGGAGGGCAAAAGCTTTTCCTCTTTAGAGACAAGAGGAGAAGACTCCCCCGCCAGCCAGCCTTGTTTGAGTGACTCACTTCCTGGTGCTCATCCAGCATTCAGATCCACTCCAAGGAGCCCCATAGCGTGCACTTCAAGGTCTGGGTGAGGCTTCGGGGCCTTGGCAAGCCTGGGTTTGGGTTAAGAAATGTGTTTTTTTTCCCCTTGTTCTAGGCTTACATATTTCTCTCCATGACAGAAATTTCCTTTCTGGCTTTTTAAATATTGCTGGTGGTTTTTTCCTTTCTTACTCTTTATTTTTTCTTTATATTACTGTTGTTCTTTTCTTCCTTTTGTTTCACTTTGTTTTTGTTTTTCCTTGTTTCTGTTGGGTTTTCCAGTTTGTGAAGCACAGAAGGAGTGGATGCATAGAGACAAGAATGATGCGATGGTTGATTGGGACAGGGGATTGGAAGAGCTAGGGGAATTGGGGAGCAAACAATGGATGCAGGCTGGAAGAGGGAACACTCGAACTGACCGTGATGATGTCTACACAACTCTATTTAAAAGCGACTTAACTATGGAAGTGTATGATATGTGAATTTCATATCAATAAATCTACTAAAAGAAAAAAATAGAAATGGTTTTTCAATCCCTTGATTGCAGAAGTCACATCGATTCCTCTTTTACGGCTTACTCAAAAGGGTAAAGAATCCTAAGTACACAAACAATAAAGCACTCAGCTGCTAACTAAAAGCCTAATGGTTCACACCCACGCAGTTGCTCTACTGGTGAAGCACCTGACGATCTGCTTCCATCAATTAATTCTCCTCTGCCTATAAGATTGCCCTGGATAGTTCTACTCTGCCACATGGGAGAATTGACACAAAAGCACCCAACAATACCACCAACAGGTCTATTTGGGTTTCAGATGGGAAAAAATCCAACGAAACCTTTCTATGCAATTCAGACAGCAGCTGAAAAGTGAAGGCTACATTGGTTTCCCTACTGGTACTCTTCAGGCCAAACATCAGTTTCACCAAAGCCGTTCCCTGGTTTCCGCACCCTCCTTACTCCAGCTGCTGCCGAATCTTGCATTACATTGACATTCTACATCTGGGTCTAAGAGGAGCAAGGCAGGAAGGTGTTCCTTTTTGGACTAGACTAGTATTTCCCTGGCGGGGGCGGGGGGTGGGTGGGGGAGCAGCACTGGAATGATCCAATTGGTGGGGGGGCTGCAAAAGCAGATACCTACACTTGATCCTGAATGATGGGCTATTGTACAAATTATTTTAATTACTGGTGAGGGTGGGGTGTGGGCACTGAGTAATTTTTTCCTGAAAAGGGTACAGTAAGCCAAATAAATTTGAGAATTTATGCAGTAAACAATTTTTTCTGCATTTTATGACCTCTCCTCTTTCAAGGTTAAGTAAATGCTTGGAATTGTGAGGGAAAAAATGATCTTTTGAAATTCTAATTCTCACAGAGGAGGAAAACAAAAAAAGCGTGAAACGAGTACAAAAACAAATGCCTGTTCCTACTCCCTGACGCTTTGAAAGCTTTCTTTTTTCTTTTTTAATCATTTTGTTGGAGGCTCATACAACTCTTATCACAATCCATACATACATCAATTATATAAAGCACATTTATACATTTGTTACCCTCATCATTCTCAAAACATTTGCTCTCCACGTAAGGCCCTGGCATCACCTCCTCATTTTTCCTATTCCCTCCTCCTTTATGAACCCTTGATAATAATAGGGATGTCTTAGTTAACTAGTGCTGCCATAAGAGAAATATCACAAATGGGTGGCATTAAAGAACAGAAATTGTCTCAGAATTCTCCCAAGTCAGGGTCTCAGCAGTTACAAGCCCTTCTATGAGCCCTTTCCTAGGTTCCTGGTTTCAAACTTCCAGTGATCTGTGGTATTCCTTTGCTTATAGAAAGATCTTCAATGCCATCTCTCTTCCCCTGAGGATGTGATCTCTATGTTTAGTCTGCTTTTTTTTATAATTCAGAAGTGATTGAGTTTGGGACCCAGTGTACTCTGTGACCATATAAACATAATCCAGAAAAAGCTATTTCCAAATCTGATCACATCCACAGGTATAGGGGCTAGGATTCCAATCCATATTTGGTGGCGGGGGATGGGAGGGTGGTACACATTCCTATCCTTAAGATTGGGCATTTGCCAAATTGCTCTCTTTTTTGCTTCACAACCTTGTTCTAACCAGGCTTTCACTTCTTCTCCTAAATGGAGAGACTCACATCTTTTTTCATTCCTCCAGAGCCACCTATCTTAGAGATTGTCAACTTTGTCACTCTTGACAAGTGGGACCAGATTATGCTTTGGTGCGAGCACTGTTTTGGGTAATAAAGGGTGTGTAGGGTGGTGCAAATAGTCACCATGCTTGGCTGCTAACCAAAGTGGTGGAAGCTTGAGTTCACTTAAAGGTGGCTCAGAAGAAAGGCATGGTGATCTACTTCCAAAAAGTAAGTCATGGAAAACCCTCCAAGAGTAGTTCTACTCTGACACATATGGGGTTGCCATGCATGAGAATTGCTTTCATGGCAATTTCAGAGGGCTTCGAGCGTGGGGACCACTATCTCTGGTATCAACCCACTAGGTGCCAGTAGCATGTCAACAGTTGCAACAATCCAAAATGCCTCCAGACATTGCCAAATGTCCCCTGAGAGCCAGATTGCCCTTATTGAGAACCACCCAAATAGATATTGACCAAACAAGGGTGGCAAGAGGTGGACCCTGGTCTTGGAAGAGGAGAGAAGGTTTTGAAAACACATGTATTTTACCCAGCTCTGAGACCAACTGGTACACCTTACTCAACAGTGGGGTCAATTTTACTTCTCTTAAAAATTAGGAAGGAAATAGATCGTTGCTTTTCCTCATAGAAGGTAGTCCATCTTGGCAGGTTTTTGTTTCCGTGCAAGGTATTGAGCTATAAAGAGCTGGAGGACAATAAAGAGAAAAGGATACCTTAGAACATTCATCTTAATCTTCTACTAGAGATCACTCATTTGACTGTTTTTCCATGAAAGAACAATAAACTCCTTGAGCAAAGCTCTGGAACATACCCAATACCAAAAGGGAAGAGGCGTGTGGTTAAAGGTTAGACAAAGTGCAGGGTTAACCTTTAGATGTTTCCATTAGACAAGGCAAACATTTTCGGTGAAGTCAAGCATCTGTCTCTTCAGTGTCTATCAATTTAATGGTATCACTTTTAACTAACTTTCTATGAATGAAAGAACCCGCGTTCTTATCCTGTTAAGTTCATCTGTGTTCTCAGACTTAGGCGCCAGAGAAAGCTTTGGGCAAACAAGCCTGCCATGTAGGTTTTAGAAGACAGAGAGTTTTCTGTCCAGGGGGTTTGTGTGTGTGTGCAACATTATAATTTTCAGTACAATTAGTTATGTGAAGGTGCACAAAACAAAGGAAATAGCCACAAAACTTGTGATGGGATAGTTATGCCAATGTTAAGAAAATTAGCCTTATTTCTTAGTGAAGAATAAAAAGGGTTTCCATTAGCTTTCTTTATAATAATAATTTTAAAAGCAGTAATATTCTCACACATATATTAGTTTTCTATTGTTGCTATAACATTTAACTTCAAATGTGGCCCCTTAAGCCAACACAGATGTACAATCTCATAGTTCTATAGCTCACAAATTCAGGTGGGTTCTGCTGGTTTGTTGGCTCAGAGCCTCACAAGGCCAAAATCAAGGTATTGTCCTTGGGGCTATGGAAAGGTTCCTCCCTCTGAGCTCGCTCGGGTTGATGATGGCAGAATTCAGTTCCTTGTTTTTGTAGGAAAGGAGCTCTGGTGGCGTAGTGGATTATGTGTTGGGCTGCTAACCATAATGTCAGCAGCTCAAAACCACCAGTCACTCTGGAGGAAGACGAGGCTTACTACTCCCATAAAAAGTGTCAGTCTTAGAAACCCACAGGGGAAGTTCTACCCTGTCCTATAGAGTCATCATGAGCTGGCATCTCCTCGAAGGCAGTGAGTTTGAGTTCATCTTAACAGATCTGCTGCACAAGACCTCTTGAGAGCATTGAAGAGCAACGATGTTACTTTGAGGACCAAGGTGCACCTGACCCAAGTCCTTGTATCTTCAGTTGCCTCATATGCATGTGAAAGTTGGACATTGAATAAAGAAGCCCCAAAAAAGAATTAATGCAATTAATTTCATTGTAGTGCTAGAGAAGAACACTGAAGTTACCATTAACTGTTAAAAGGACATACCTATCTGTATTGGAAGAAGCACAGCCAGAGTGCTCCTGGAGAGGCAAGGATGGTGAGACTTTGTCTTACGTACTTTGGCCATGTTGTCAGGAGAGACCAGTCCCTGGAGAGGGGCCCCATGCGTGGTGAAGTAGAGCGGCAGTGAAAAAGAGGAAGGCCCTCAACGAGATGGGGATTGACACCGTGGCTGCAGCAATGGACTTCACCCGGGAACAATTATGAGGATGGCACAGGACTGAGCAGTATTTCGTTCTCTTGTGCACAGGGTCACTCTGGTTTGGAACACATTCATTGGCACCTAACAACAACAACCACCACAAACTGAACAGAATCAAACTGCCACATCTTTCCCCTGATGAGTGGCTGATGCAGTACAACTGCCAACCCTTTGACTTGCGGCCAATCATTTACCCATTGTGTCAGCATTGAATCGAGGAGCATCCCCTGGTTTTAAGGTCTGTAACCACTCACCTTCAGCTTATCACTTTGGGGTGATTTGTGTGTTGCTGTGACGCATATTTAAGCTATAAGACCAATATTTCAAATATGAGCAGGGCCACCCACAGTAGACAGATTTCACTGGAGCTCCCAGACCAGGACAAAAGACCTGGCCATCTAATGTTTTAAAAAATAGAGGAGTTGTGGGACAACATTAAGAACTTCATATATGAAAGAAGCAAAAGGGTCATTAAAAAGACAAAAAAAAGAAAGAAACAACCAAAATGGATGTCAGAGGAGACTCTGACATGTATTACTGAACACAGAGAAGCTAAATAGAAGAGATGATGAAATAAAAGAGTGGAACAGAAAATTCCAAAGGGCAGCTGAGAAGACAAAATAAAGGACTATAATAAAATGTGCAAAGACCTGGTGTTAGGAAACCAAAATGGGAGCATATATTCCGCATTTCTCAAATTGAAAGAACTGAAGAAACTCAAGTCTTGGGTTGCAGTATGGAAGGATTCTATGGGAAGAATGTTGAATGATGCAGGAAGCATCAAAAGAAGATGGAAGGAATACATAGAGTCACTGTACCAACAAGAACCACTCAAGGTTCAACCATTTGAGGAGGTAGCATGCAATCAAGAATCATTGGTGTTGAAAGACAAAGCCCAAGTTGCACTAAAGGCATTGGTGAAAAACAAGGAAATTGACAGAATACCAACTGAAATGTTTCAACAAACTGATGAAGCTCTGGAGGCATTGGCTTGTCTGTGCCAAGAAATCTTGAAGCCAGCTACCTGGTTAATGGATTGGAAGAAGTTTTTGTTCTAATTTCAAATAAAGATGACCCAAGAAATTATCAAACAATATCATTACTATCATATGCAAGCAACATTTTGCTGAAGACAATTCAAAAACAGTTGAGCAGTACATTGACAGGCAACTGGGAGAAATTCAAGCAGGATTCAGAAGAAGGCATGGTACGAGGGATATCATTACTGACATCAGATGGATCTTGGCTGAAATCAAATACCAGAAAGATATTTGCCTGTGTTTTATTTGCTATGCAAAGATGTTAGACTGTGTGGATCATAGCAAACTATGGATAGCCTTGAGAAGAATGGGGATTTCAGAACACTTCATTATGTTCATGCAGAACCTCTACATGGACCAAAGAGGTAGTTGCTCATATAGAGCAAAGGACCATTGACTGGTTTACTTGTTCAATTCATATGCTGAGCAAATAATGCAAGAAGTTGGACTATCTAAAGAACATGGCATCAAGATTGGAGGAAGTCTTATTAACAACTTATGCAGATTATGAAACCTTGCTTGCTGACAGTAAGGAGGAATTGAAGCGCTTGAATTTAGTCTGGACTGCAACTCAAGGGTAAAGCAAACCAAAATCCTCACAAATGGACCATGGATAAAAGATTGAAGTTTTCAAGGATTTTATGTTGCTTGGATTCAGTCATTGCTCGTGGAAACAGCATTCAAGAAATCAAATGACATCTTGCATTGGACAAATCTATTGCACAAGACCTCTCAACGTATTGAAGAGTAAATCTATCCTGTTGAAGACTAAAGTGTGCCTGACCCAAGCCATTGTAGTTTCAATTGCCCCATAGGGATTGAAAATACAAATTTTTAGGCAGTTGGTATATTTAATATGCCTTTAAAATGTAGATCCAGGTACTTGACATACACATGCAATCTTCTTCTCCAGAAAACTGGAGAAAAACGGACACATTTGAATTATGGTACTGACAAAGAATATTGAATATACCAGGGATGGCCAAATCTGTCTTGGAGGAGGTACAGCTAGAATGCTCCTAAGTAACAAGGATGGAAGTCTTTGTCTCCCATGCTTTGGACATGTTGTCAGGAGAGAGCAGGCCCTGGAGATGGACTATATCATGCTTGGTAAAGTAAAGGATCACCCAAATAAAGGCAGACCCTCAATGGAATACACTGGCTGAACAGCAGTAACAAGGGACTTAAACATAGTAATGCTTTTGAGGACGGCACAGTACCAGGTAGTGTTTTGCTTTTTTATACACAGGGTCACTAGGTACAATAATAACAACAACCTAAATTACACTAGCAATGCCTCTTCACTACACACTGAGATTAGTGTTCAAGGGAGAACCAAGGACAAGAATCTTGGGAGACATCTTTAGGATTCTGCCTATTAGAAAATAGTTCAAAATTTATAATAAAAATGTATGTATATATGAGAGGTACTCCCCAAAACAGATTTTTTAAAAACCAAGGAATTAAATTTTTTAAAAAAGAAAACAACCTTCAAAGGACTCTCCATTACACTTCAAACATTTGTCAAATCTGCTATTCCATTCTTGGAAATATTTTTAAAACTCATCTGTTTGGATGGCTGACAGCACCTCCCTCATTTTTTCCTTCACCTCGTCTATGATGTCAAATTGCTGTCCTTTCATGTCCCTCTTAATTCAGGGAAACAAAAAGAATTTGCACGGAGGGAGGTCTGGTGAGTCAGGGGCAAGGGGCAAGTGAGCCATGCTGTTTTTTTGTTTTGTTTTGTTTTTGCCCCAAACTGGTGCACTGAAATGGCTGCCTGAGCAGGTGCATTGTTGTGGTGGCAAAACCAATCCCCCATCTGCCACAGATCAGACCATTTTTACATAATCTTTTCAGAAAAAGAAAGCTTGGTTAACAGTCTGACCTGGTGGAATGAACTCCAAATGCACTATCTCCCTCATATAAAAAAAAACAACAACAACAACAACAAATGAACATCGTCTTGATCTTTGATTTCACTTGACTTTTGGGGGTAGAGGTGACGATTGCATCTCCCACTGGCTTGACTGATGTTTGGTTTTGGGATTGTAAGAATAACACCATGTCTCTTCACCAAGAATGACCTCAGAAAAAAGTCTGGATGGCTTTAGAGCTGTTCTTTCAAAGCACGGCATGTTTTGACTTGACACTCTTTTTCCTGGTCAGTCAGAACCCGAGGCACACATTTCACAGTGACCCCCTCATTCCCAAATCTTCTGTTGAAATTCACGGAATCGAGCTCCAAGATAGTCTAGATAACTCCCTCATCTTTTCGATGGTCCATCATCGTCCTTTGAGCACAAGTGCACAAATTTAGTCGACATTTTCATCCCTTCGGGAAGTTGACAGATGTCCACAACCAGGTTTGTCATCAATCAATATTTCACCTTTTCTAAAAAATGAGAAAAACACTCATATACTTCAGATTTTCCCATAACGCTGTCCTTGTAAGCTGTGTTGAACATCACAACAGTTTCTGCAGCATTGTTCCTGAGAAGGAAACAAAATTTCACAACCCCTTTGCTGTTCTCTTAAGTGGGCCATCAAGGAAATTAAGTTCAAGTGAAACTGCTTTTAAGAAAAAAATTCACTGTGACCAAAGAGAACCTTCCCAGGTGATACCACTGGGCGCACAAGTTGCTCAATGCTTGCCTACCGGGAAAAATGTGTGCTATGAAAGCTCCGCCCAGTGGAGCTTTTTTTCTGGTGCTTTATTTCATATATATGTATGCAGTATATGTAGATATATCCATCTAGCAAAGTCTGTCCCAACCCATTCTCATTCATAACATCCTTACCTTTTCTATTATCCTTACAGAGTTTCAAACAAAAACGTAAAATTATCTATTTCACTCCTTTTACCAAAGGTAGCTTTCTCTACATCAATATTCTGCACCTTGTTTTTTGATGTGTGAATATATCATAGTGATTTTTCTATCTTGACGGCATGAAACTGCATCATTCTGGTCTCAGGGAAGCCAGACTGAAGTCAAATAGTGACTAGTTCTTTAGTGCAATGACATATTCCTCAAAGGTCCTCTGCAGCCATACCATGACTAAAATGATGGCCTTTTCTGGTTCTTTAAAAGTGGCCCTTTACTCTTTGGCCACGTGGCTTCCAAGCCCCCCAAATGGACTCTTAGAGACTCACAGTGTTAGGTTCTCCATGAGACCTCAATGCTCAGCTGCTATGCGAAGGGAAATGATTCACTTTCATTGGGAGGGTTCTTGTTCAGTGTGGATGAAATAGACAATATGCAATGCCAAATGGTTTGTGAGACATTGATGGATTTAGCAAACACTCACTGCGTGTCCATTCTATTCAAAGCACTGGGTTGGGGAAAACGGAATTAGACCCAGTCCTTGAGAATTGCGTTATTGTCCTCCCCAAATTTTGGTGGCAATGGGATTAAATTTATTAAAGATTACATAGATAGTGAGTGATAAAGATTCAAATCCAGTTCAGCTGGACACCAACAGGTACTTTCTTTTCTCCATTCCATGTAGCTTCTTTTATTTTAAACTTCATGAATTCTTTACAATATTTCCACAGACTGGAATTGTAAATTGATTCTGTCTCTATCATTGGAACAGTTGGAATATTTCACATATCTGGAAACTCATGCACTGAAAATACAAATTTTTAGGCAGTTGGTATATTTAACATGCCTTTAAAATGTAGATCCGGGCACTTGACATACACATGTAATTCATTTAAGCAAAAAAAATAAATAGGTATGTGAAAATATATATATATCTTTTCCACCAGGATTCTATTTCTGCATGTCCTTAGTTCTTTATTTATTTGGCTGGAATAATGTTAGACATTCTAAAATAAGCAAGCTTTTTACCCCTAAAAATGTTGACATATTTAACATCTACATAATGTCAGGTTTTTAAAATAACTTTTCTCTTTCGTGTCTGTTTCTGTTCGTCTGGGTCACCAGTCTCCAGCAGAAGTGGTCGGAAGACATTGTGAGGTTTGCAAACCTATGTCCGTGGCCATCGAGTCCATTCCAACTCCTCATGACCCTCTGGGAAAGGGGAAAATGGCCCCATGGGGTTTCAGAGCGTGTACATCTTTATGGAAGTTGGTGGCCACAACTTTCTCCCACAGAGTGACTCCTGGGTTCGAACTGCTGATCTATCCATTAGCAGCCATGGTGCCACCAGTTCTCCTTTAGAAATTGATAACAAGCATATGTTAGCATCCGTGCCAGAAAGAGCATCATTCCGTCTTCAGTAGCAGGCAACCACATGATAAAGGTTCCACATTGAGGAGAGGGAAGATTCTTCCCAGGAGACAGACCCTACTCTCTGGGATAAGAGTTCTCACTCATGGCATTTCTCCCCACCCCCACCCTATCTTGTCTCTGAAAAGTAGGGGCAGGGATCTCAAACACCTTACTGTCTAGTCCATTCTGACTCATAGGGAGCCTACTGGGCAGAGTAGAACTGCAGAGGGCCTCACCTTTCTGCTGCAGAGTAACTAGTGAGTGCCAATTGCTGATCTTTCAGTGGGCAGTTGAGCACTTTAATTGTTGGACTATTAGGGTTCCTTCCCAGCTGAGTACACCTTGGCAAATTCCTGTTGTTGTTAGACCACCCCTGCCCCCTCAAGCTACTGCCATCAAGTAGATACTAACTCAGCGATCCCATGTGACAAAGTAGAATTGCCCCCTAGGGTTTCCAACACTGTTGACCGCCAAGTCTTTCTTCTGAAGACTAGCTGGTGGAATCAAACGTCTAACCCGCCAAGTGCTTAACCATTATATAATCAAGGCTCCTTCCTATAAGGCAGACCATCCAAATATCCTCTGTACTTGGAGACTGGCGGAGGAGATGGTGGCTTCTCCTGTGTGTTCCTGTGATAGACGCTAATGGATGAGAGGAGATCCCCAAGCAGTAGGAAGGGACAACAATGGACTACTTGGGATGTGTTCCTCCATCATTTAAAAGCGAGGTGGAGGTGGTTGTTAGGTGCCTTCGAGTTAATTTGACTCATAGCCACCCTGTGTACAACAGAATGACACACTGCTCGATCCTGTGCAATCAATGCTCACACTCATTGCTACTCCAGAGCCCATTGCTGCAGCCACTGTGTCATTCCATTTCCCTGACCCGCTTCCTCTTTTTCCCTGCGGACTCGCTATTCTTCCAAGCATGATGTCTTTCTCCAGGCACAAGTCCCTCCTGATAACCTGTCGAAAGTGCATGAGATGATGTCTCACCACCCTCCCTTCTAAGGAGCATTCTGTTGGTACTTCTAAGACAGAGCTGCGCATTCTTCGAGAAGCCCATAGTATAGTCAATATGTTCGGCCAAAACCCGAATTCAAGGGCATCAAGCCTTCTTTGGTCTTTCGTGTTCGTTGTCCAGCTTCTGCGTACATATGAGGTGATTGAAAAGACGTGGCACACTTCAGTCCTCAAGGGGACAGCTCTGTTCTTTAGCTGTTCAACTGAGAAGCACGAATGAAAACTAATTCCATAATTGGCCACATTAGTAAAACCCAAGTCAGGATGGGCAAGGATGATCCAGAATAAGAGGCCTCTAGGTGGGATAGTCGACACACTAGTTGTCTGTTGCTGCTAAAACAAATGACTACAAATTTAGTGACTTAAAACAACACTAATTTATGATCTTACAATTCTGGGGGTCAGAAGGCCATGCACAATCAGTCTCAGTGAGCTATAATCAATGTGCTGGCAGAGCTGGTTCCCTCTGGAGGCTCCCGGGGAGGATCTGCTTCTTGCCTCCTCCATTTTCTGGAAGCTTCCATATTCTTTGGCTCAAGGCCCCATCACTACAATCTCTACTTCCATCCTAATATCACCTAAGATCATCTGACACGAACCCCCCTGCTGCCCTCTTCAAAGGATGTGGGTGGTTAGAGTGGACCCACTTGGATAATCCTACCATCTTCCCATCTCAGGATCCTTAACCTTAATCGTATCTGCAAACCCCTTTACCATGTAAGGCTACATGGTCACAAATTTGAGTGGTTCAGACGTGGATATATTTGGGGCGAGGGTCATCGTTCGGCTGCCCAGAGATGCTGATCCACTAGGCAAGCAGGGAAATCTCAAGGTGGGGAAGTCTGAATGAGGAAGAAGACACACTAGGAATTAGGATGAAGAGTTGAGAGGTCAGGAATTTGTGACCTATTAAAAGGATCACATAGTCTGAGATCTTCAGAGCAATAACAGGCAAAGTGTACTGAGATGCTTCCTTGATGAAGAAAGGCTGAAGCAATGGGTTTTTGCACCCTAAAGCACAAGGGGACTCCCCAGGTGGTGCCTTACCAAGCCCTGGGCTGATATCCAAAAGACTGAATGTTCAAGTTCAACCCAAAGTGCCTCTGAATAAAGGTTTAACAATCTACTTCTATAAACCCAGCCATTAACAACCCTGTGTAGCACAGCTGAATTCTGACACCACGAGGTTACCACACATTTCCTTGGTACCTGGTAAAAGCACAAGGGTCTATGACATGTGGAATCATAAGAGATCTTAGCAGGGATGTTACTGCCTCAGAGGACAATGGGCATTGGCAGGGCCAACCAAGGCAGAGGCCCACTGTCCTGAAGGATCCGGAAAAGTGCAACCCCCATCAGTGGCAGAGGAGCAGAGAGCTGTGCAGGCGTATGTCAGAGACTGAAAGGTGGGCCCATAGTTGCAGGTTGAGGTGCAATGAGACCTGACCATCACTGCAGGTGGGAGTAGAGAAGAATTCATCTCCTCCTCCTCACGCTACCCTTGCTTCCAAATCATGGGAAGTGGGAAGGAGTAGCCTATGTTCTGTGGAAAGGTTTGGAAATTGGAGCTAAGCAAGAGCACAATGACGACGAGGAGCAGAGAGCTACGAGGTGACGAGGTTGTGGAGAGCTGCTGCCACAATGCTGAGAGTGGGGTTACCTTCTGGGACTGAACTGAGCCTCCACTCCTTCGGAACTGGGACAGGGGAGTTCTCTGGAGCACAGAGCAGGGAGATATTTGTCCTCACAGCACATGTGCTCATGCAAGACAGTGCCTTTGGGTCTGGAAGGAAGACGAGGCCAGTGCATTCTTTATGGAAGATATGTGACTGAACAAAATGAACTTCTTGACCCTTATCGTGCTTTCTCACGAAAGGCCATTTCTTTTCACCTGCTAGGTGTGTCGTAGGGACTTTGGTCCTTGCTTTACAGGTAAGTCGTGACCTTTATAGAGAAGTATGACAGGACCAGCCACAGGGCAGGTGCTGAGTAAATGGCAGAGATGGGGATGGTCCTAAGTTTTCCAAATCAAGTCCAGTGTGTTGACTTTTAAAACTGTATCTAGAAGGGAGAGTAGCCTGGGATGTATTGAGATGATTGAAAAGAGTGTGAAAAAAGAAGGGATTTTAAAAAAAAAACGCTAGATAATTTTTAAATTGCCATTCAACAGAAAAGCATGAAGGGTGGTTAAGAGATTTGGAAAAACTTAGATGTCAGTATGAAAATGATCCCCCAAACCCTTGGAGGGAAATTCGATGTCTTTGTGAACTACCGGTGTGTGGACTTGCTGTTCATAGTGTGGCCAACCCTGACAACACCGGAGTCGAAATTTTCCGTGGTGGGGAACCTGCAATGCGGGCGTCTGAAATGACTGTAGCATTTTGGAATTTCAAGTGACAGAAAGATAAGACCCACTTCCAAGCAAAAGGGAGCTGAAGTCATCCTTTGAAATTCCTGTGTGGTTAAAGTGTGTGTGTGTGTGTGTGTGTGTGTGTGTTTCTCCCTATGGCCATTTAATTAAGGATCTACAAATTACTAGGTTTCCAATTAATGTGTCTCGGTTACAAATCTTTAGGATTTTGAATCTGCCCTTAGGCCCACTGAAAGAGAATGGAAGTCTGACAGGCCACTTTCTAGAATTTTCATGGAGGTGCTGGGAACGCTCTGTGTCAGCGGCATGAGCTCTTTTCGGCACGTCTTGGGAGGCTATCAGTTAGCCAGAAGTCGCAAACGGTTTCCGAATGTTTTTATTCGCTGTTGCTGGTAAAGATAAGGAAACGGAAAGGAGGGCTAGAAGAGCTGAAAGAAGTTTACGCCCAAGTGAAATTTTGTTTTCTCTCATTATCATGAAAAGAAAAAATTAAACAGTGTCAGATTAAGGAAATAAATCCATCAGATGGCTTTTCTTTTTTACTTTTTCTTTCCATCCCCTCCCCACTTTTTTTGTTTGGCCTTTTAACAAAATATTTTACCTCAACCCAATTATTCTGCTGGTGTTTATGCGAAGTACACTGGAGGAATTTTAGATTTTCTTTCTGCCAGTAATTTAATTATATCTCATAAGAGTTCGTTTATTTTCACTCAGCTAGTGATGAATACCTTCAGTTTTGGAATAAATCAGAGTAAAAAGATTGTGGGGCTGCTGGGGGAGCAGGGGATGACTCATTTAGAATATTAAAAAAAATGTCCCTGTGTCTGGCTCCCAAGATGTACCTCCAAAGGAGACCAAATGTAGTAAGCACCTCTGATGGATTTTAAGCATGGAGAAAAATCACTGTGCATTGCTGAGGGAAATCAGGAACCCAGAAAAAGGGGCTGCAAATTATATTAAGGTTATATTTTCATGTTCAGACCTAAATGCTGCCTGACAAGCAACCAGAGATCATTACCAAACACTGTAAGTCTGCAAGTCTTGGTGGATGCCTGGTACTTTCTTTAATGGAAAAATGATGCATCTGTTGCCAAGAGACTGGGTCCCAGAAATGCATTTTCAAATTGCCAAAGGGATGAAACAGTGGCATATATCATAGCAGAAGGGTCGTTAAGGAGGTAGGGATATCAAGCTACACATTCCTATTACATAGGGAATACGTTTTCAGGATAGGAAATAAAGGACATAAAGCATTGTCAAACACTCACCCCAATCTGAATGATAATGCTTTTCTCTGGAAAAGCAAAGCGGAAGCTGGTTTTTCAGTCCAGTGAGTAACTACAATAACAGAAAGGAGGGATGGAAACCAATTGGTTCTCTGTGCGTTTTGCGAATACAGAAAACAACTTTGGATGTCCTTCAGTCTTATCGAACGAGCTCATCTTCTCTCTTCCTTGCCTTCCTCTTTTCCATCACACTCTTAACTCAACATGTGAGCAGCCCAAGCTATTGCTTCCACCGGGCTTTCTCCAGAGACCGGAGATCTCAGGAGTTAGACAAGTCCAAGTTCTAGATGTGGGGGGTCCTCCAAGTGTTCAAAAGCAAAGATGTCACTTTGAGGCCTAAGATCCACTTGACCCAAACCATGGGCTTTTCAATCCCCTCGTATGCAGATGAAAGCAGGCCAATTAATAAAGAAGAGCGGACAAGAATTGGTGCCTTTAAATTATGGTGCTGGCCAACAATAGAGAATGTACCACGGACTGCCAGAAGAATGACCAAATCGGTCTTGGAAGAAGTAGGGACAGAATGCTCCTTAGAAACAAGGATGAAAAAAAGAGGGAAAGAGAAAGAAACAAGACGATGAGACTTCATCTCACACATGTTGGACATGTTATCAGCAAGGACCAGCGCTCCCTGGAGAAGGACATCATGCTTGGTAAAGTAGAGGGTCAGGAAAAAATAGTAAGAATGTAAATATGGATTAACACAGTGACTGCGACAATGAGCTCAAATATGATGGTGATGATGCCACAGGACTGGACAGTGCTTTCTTCCATTATACATAGGTCCCTATGAGTTGGAACCAACTTAATAATACCTAACAACAGCAACAGGTGTGATAGTTTGAGTATTGAACATTAACCATTTGGGTATTGATTATGATTCTTTCAAAAGGAGAGAAGCACTGACTTGTTGGTGTTCATATGAACAACAACAACAAATAAGATAAAGGTCTATAAACTGCCCAGGAGAAACTGCCATATTTGATCAATATTATGCCCTGATCTGGTTGTTGTTAGCATTCCTTTTTATTTTTAATGAAATACTTTTATTGGGGGCTCTTACATCCCTCATCACAATCCATACATTCATCCATTGTGCCAAGCACCCCCATACATATGCTGCCATCATCATTTTCAAAGCACCTTCTTTCTACTTGAACCCTTGATATGAGAAACTCACTTTTTCTCCTCCCTCCCCACCCGCCCTCCCTTGCAAACCCTTGATAAGTCATAGATTATTATTTTCATACCTTACATCGTCCTCTGTCACCATTCAACCACCTTTCTGTTGTTAGTCCCCCTTGTTATCAATTGCCCCTTTTTCCTCACAACCTCCCCCTGTCCTCCTGGTATCTCCACTCCCATTGTTGGCCCCGATGGGTTTATCTATCCTAGATTCCCCATGTTGTGGGCTCTTATCTGTAGCAGTGGGCGTGTTCTGGTCTAATCCATTTGTAAGGTATAATTGAGGTCATGATAGTGGGAGGAAGGAAGCATTAAAGAAGTAGAGGAAAGTTGTGTGGTTCATTGGTGCTATACTGCACCCTGACTGGCTCATCTCTTCCTTCTGACCCTTCTGACCCTTCTGGGATCTCCAACTGTCTACAGATGGGCTTTGGGTCTCCATACCACTCCCCCCACCTACACACATTCACATTGGGTATGATTTGTTCTGGGTCGTAGATGCCTGATACCTGATCCCTTCATCACCTCATGATCCCAGAGGTTGGTGTGCTTCTTCCATGTGGGCTTTGCTGCTTCTCAGCTATTTGGCTCCTTGTTTATCTTCAAGCCTTTAAGACCCCAGATGCTATATCTTTTGATAGCTGGCACCATCAGATTTCTTCACCACATTTACTTATGCACCCATTTGGTCTTCAGTGATCATGTCGGGAAGGTGAGCATCACAGAATGCTGGATTATTAGAACAAAGTTTTTTTGTGTTGACGGAGTACTTGAGTCGAGGCCCAATGTCCATCTGCAAACTTAATTCTTAACATATAGATGTAAGTACATAGATCTGTTCCCCTCTCATTATATATAAGTATATTTACATATGTAAATGCCTGTATTTAGACCTCTATAAATGTCCTTTGCCTCCTGGTTCTTTCCTCTATTTCCTTTTACTTTCCTCTTGTCCCACCATCATGTTCGGCCTTCATTCGGGTGTAGTAATTACTTGCTGCTACATTGCCCTTGATTAAGCCCCACCAGTCATCCTATGCCCTTCTCTCCATTGATTTTAGTTCACTTGTTGCTCCCTTAGCCCTGAGTTGGTTTCCCCCTGCCCTTCTTTTCTCCCACCTCCCCTTCTGTATCCATCCCTGAACCATCAGTCCTCTTCTTTTTGTCTCCGAATTGTTTATACCGGCTATCTTATTTAGCTAGACATGCAGACACATTAATAAGCACAAAAACCAGGCAAAGCCTAACAAAACAACAAAGGAAGTCAAAACCAACAAAACCAAAAATACAAAATAAAAATAACTGTTGTTAGCATTTCTAATGACACCAGATTGTGCCTCACAATCTTCCTTCCACTCTTTCTCACTTTTCTTCTCCTAGGAGCCCAGGTGACCTCGTGGTTAGGAATTGGGCTGCAATCTGCAAGGCTGGCATTTTGAAACCTCCAGGCGCTCAGCAGGACAAAGGCAGGGCTTTCTATTCCTGTCAACAGTTACAGTCTCAGAAACCTATAGGCTCAGTGAGTTGGCATTAACTTGATGGCAGTGCGTTTGGTCTTTGGGGTCATTCCCAACACACTTCTGTACCAGTTGCTCACCCTCCATTTCTGCAGCCAGTTCCTGCACCCCATCACTGCTTTCAACTGTCTCCAGCTCCACAGAACGACTTGCCTTCTACCTCTCCCAGATAACTTGAATGATGGTGCTAGCAAAGAATATTGCAAGTATCATGGACTGCTAAAAGGACCAAGAGTTCTGCCTTAGAGGAGGTCTGGCCAGAATGTTCCTGAGAGGCAAGGGTGGCAAGTCTTTCTCTCAAATGCTCTGGACATAGCAGGAGAGACTAGTTCCTGGAGAAGGACATCATGCAGGGTAGAGTGGAGGGGCAGCAAGAGAGAGGAAGGTCCTTGATGAGATGAATGAGCACCGTGGCTGGAACCAGGGACATAAACATGAGCACCATTTTGAGGCTGGCCCAGGACCAGGCACTATTTCATTCTCCTGTACATCGAGTCGCTGTGAGTCGGAACTGTCTGGAGGGCACCTAGCAACAATAACAACCACTTCTCCAAGAAAGAGAGTTGACCTCAGATCAAAGTCTGGGATGGGGGCCTTTACACATATTGACTCCCATAATCCTCACAATGACACACGAGGTCATCACTATTGCTCTTCCTATTTTAGAGAAAAGGAAACAAAGGCACAAAAGGACATTGTGATTTGCCCAAGGTGACTCAGTCAGGAAGTGGCACGGACAGAAGCCCGGAACAGGTTAAACGGAGGTCTTAGCCATTGCACACCCATATTCTCATGGAAGAAGACTGTCCAGTTTTCTTTCAGTGGGAATCACAGTCCTGTGGCTCTTCATCCATCCCCACCTCCTTCTTCTTCCTGTCCCAACGGTCTTATTTAATACCATCGTCCAGGTCTTTGCCAGGCCTGGGCACCTGAAAGGGTATCATTTCATCTCTGTGGATGCTACGCATCCATCTCTTACACCTCACCTCACTTCCCTTCCCTTCCCCTCTCCCTTACACCTTTCAGTGCTGTTTGTGAACAGCTGCTCTCTGGCCTCCAAATCTGCCTTTGCCCTAGCCCATTAGTCCTCAAACTCAACAGAACCCTGCTTCCCTCACCCACAACAAAACCAAGCCCACTCCTCTTCCATATTGTCGACATCAATGATTGCACTATCAGTTCCGTCTCCTATTTTAAATCCTTAGCCCTCTCTCTATCCTCCAACAGCCAGGGAGCTAACTTTATAGTCCTATCTCTGGCTGTCTCCTCACCTCTGTGCCAGGCCCTTCTGCTGCTGCTCTCTCACCTGAGCACCAGCCCTTGGGAGCTCTCCGTTTCATTGTGGCCAGAGCACCCTGGGGAGTCTTGCTCCTCAACACTATCTCTATGCACCCATCCTCTTCACAGGACTCTTCGTCTTCTAAGCCCACTGAACTCAGAGACTCAGTCACTTCCCGCTCCTCTCCTTGGGGAGAGATAGGCTGTTCGATTTAGGAAACACGAGGGCCTAACAGGGCCAGGAATAAATTCATAGAGCTAGGCATTCTGTACTAATCTAGAAGAACATTGGCCTCATGGCTTTAGAAAGAACTCAACAGTCAGAAATGACTACCTCAGTGAACATTAAGGAACCAAAAGGAAAAAAATCCCCCACACACTTACTGTTTATATAACTGGAGAGACAATTTTTGCAAGGTATTGGAAAGCCACTGTTTTGAATAAATGGCATTAAATCGAATGATTTGGGGCGCATGCACTCAGCAACACATTAAAAGATTTCCAATTCAAACTGGCATGTGGGTGTTTGGGTAGCAGGCATCTAACATGAAATTGCTGGCTTTGGATCCCTCTGGATCAAATGTGGGGTGAGTGAGCAATTCTGGAAAACTCTAATATGGAGTGTGGTTGGTGCAAGGAAATAACTTCATGAAGTGAACTGGTGAGGGGCATGGTTAGATGGATAAAACGGCATGCGCTAATTTCATGGTAAGGTAAAATATTCACACACAATACTTTAACCTCTGAGGGACAGAACGTGGACTCAATGATTGACTTCTCAATGTCCTTTAGGACTTGATGCAAGTGTCAAATTGCTGTAGAGGTGTCTCTCATCCTGCCTGCTAACTACAGGCTGAATTACTCAGGAGCTCTTCTCCTGGAGCCTTATTTTGCAGGGCCAGCAGATCTCCTCTGGTGGTAATGACCCCAGCGTACCATCAGCTTTGATTTTCTTGTCTGCCTTATCATCTGGACTTGCACCGTCCAATATGGTAGCCACACTGGACACAGGTGGCAAATTGAGTTAAAATTGATTAACATTAAGCTTTTAAAAATTTTCCCTAAAAATTAGCCACATTTAGTGCTCAGTAACCATGTGCGGCTGGTGACTACCACATTGGCCGACACATGTAGAACTGTTACATCTTCCTGGGAAAGTCTATTGGGCAGTAACTGATGGACTTTGCTCCCCTGAAGGGATGGCTTTTGCCCTTTTTTCCCCATACTTACTAAACCTCACACACAGTAGGTACCCAAGAAATACATGTCGAATGGATGCATACAGGGAGCTGAGTTGAAAGAAATCATTTATAAGCTTTATTATTCTGAGGTCATGCATTTAAGTTGCTTTCATCTGTTTGCTTGCTCGGGTAAATATTTGATTGTAATTAGAAGTGATGGATTAAAAAAACAAAATGCTCTGGATTTTGGACAAAATTGGCAAGTATGCGTGCATTCCAGCGGTCTGGTCTCCAAAGACATTGCTTTCCCCAAAGGTACGTGGCTATCATCTTGGTATATTGCCACCGAGTTATGAAGTTTGCCTGCAGAAATTTGCTGATAGAGGGTGTTGTGCCAGTCTATTTGGTTTCCTAGTGAAGCATCGAGCATGAAGTATACCTACTCGATGATGTCTTATATTTGGAAATCATAATGTGAAAGCTGATTTTGGAATAGATGGAAGAGACAAACCTCTATGAAGTCACAGGCAATAAAAGGATGTGGTAGCATGCTTTCAGAATCCAGATATTCTCAACCAAGCTGACTTCAACAACCAGGAGTGGTCTTGTGACTCATAAGTGAATACCCACAAGTCAGCCATGTTTGGGGTCGTGAATATGTCAAGAAGAATCCAGGTTCTTGCTATCACTTGCTGCCATCTTCATTACAGGGCCCAATAAGTCAGCATTCATTCGATGACAGTGAGTGATGCAGGCATCACTTGTCGATACAACACTTTCCAGAGCCGGCAGAGAGGCAGTCTCTCTTGGCACCCTCTTAAGAGAATTTGAAAGCTTTTCTCCGAAGTCCCTCTCTGATTTCCTCTCATTTCTTATTGACCACAACAAGGTTCTACACCTATTTTTAATCCAATCACTGATGAGAAGAATGAATGATAAACCTCAAGTAGTCTTACTGATACTCATCCTAGAATATTGTGAAAAACCAATACATTTATTAATCATGTCAGTAGAAATCAATTGCAATGGTGTCTATGGTTTGCATTCATAATTTGAAGAACACTGTCTCTTCTATTCAGTGGAAAAGAATGAATTATGAGATTCAGATTCAAGCAATCAAGGTTAGGATAGAATGAACAAACTTGTACACTAATTCTTACATATCTGACTGGCAAAATATAGATATATAAAAATTACACCCTCTCCGTCTCATCCCGATTTCCATATACTTCATTTCCCCATATTTTCCTTTGGTTTTATTTTTCACATGAAGTGTGAGGCACTGACTCACACTATAAAATGTGAGCGGGTGACGGAATCATTATTTACTGAGCACTTCGTATTGCCCAGCATGGTGCCAGCTTATTTCTTCCTCATTCAGCCCACACAGAAGCCCTCAGTGGGTTGTCTTCTCCTTGTTTTGTAACTGAGGACATTCTGGCCGAGGGGAGGCAGAATTGGTGCTCAGCTAGAGTGAATGGCAGAGCTGGAATTCTACCACAGTGTTCCTAGTCCAAAGACAACGCTCTTCCCACTAAATGATGAATGTGTTATTCGGGTGTCATCTTTTAAGTCGGTGGAAAATAAAGCAGAGCATCTCCAAAGCTGTGGTTTCAGAGTCTAAGGGAGAGGGCTGATGGTGGGACACAGTAAGCTATTGGGCCCAGAGGCGAAATCCCTGCCTTGACTTTGCCATTGAGGAATGATGAGACCTCTGGCAAGATAGTTAACATCACCTGGCCTCTCTTTGTACACAAGGGTGTTTCCAGGTCGGAGGTTGGAAAACTATAGCCTATTGCCGGCTTTTGTGGATAAAGTTTTATTAGCAAACAGCCACGCCCACTTATTTAGGTCAGGTCTATGAGGCTTACCACTTACACCAGCGGAGTTGAATACTTGCAGCAGACCATGTGTCCCCCAAAGCCTCAAATATTTACTGTCTGACCCTTGACAGAAAAAAGTTTGCTGTCCTCTGTACTAGATCCGTGATGATGAACATTGGTGACATCTGAGAACTTTAAAAAATTACTGATGTCTGGGTCCTCCTCCCAGCCCTTTTCACTGAATTGGTTTGGGGTGAGATTTTTAAAGACATTACTGAATGCTTTCCATAAATGCTCTGAGGCAAACATGGGTCTCACGTCCTGTAGACATGTGGTCAGAGAGACCAGGCCCTGGAGAAGGAGATCTGGGTTGGTCAAGTAGAGGGGCAGCGAACAATGAGGAAGACCTTCCACAAGATGGATCACCCCAGTGGCTGCAACAATGGGCTCAAACGTCCAACCGATTGCAAACAAGGGCTCAGGCCCGGGCCGTGTTTCATTCTGTTGTATGTGGGCTGGACACCAACTCAGCAGCACCTCACAACAGCAGCACCATTTGTTTACACCCTTGAAGACGTCGATGTGCTAGTCAGTGGCTGAGTCAGAATTGAAACTCAGATCTGCTTCTCCCCCAAGCTTGGTTGCGCTCTTTACCCCCGCTGACCAGCTTCTTCACCTCGCGATTCTGACCCTCTGTCGGCTCTTCTACAGAATGTGGACACTGTTAGCATTCTTGCGTGTCTCAATAATCAACATGGGATGGCATTTCCAAATACACCTCGACAACTGTCAAGTGTGAGGTAAGTATCAATACTTAGATGCTTGGAAGCATTTTCTGGCATCCCTGAGAGAGACTTGAAAAGAACAGGTATTACTCTTTTTTATTGTAAACTCTGGTAGGAAATGTGGGCGAACACATGTATTTTCCAAATTTCATTGTTTCCTGTTTTCAAGTCTCCCCCAATATGCTCAGTTTATACCTCCTTTCTGTGCTACTTGTTGTAGTCATGCAAGCAAACACTTATTTGGGGTCTCCTGTGATCAAAACCCACCCCACAGTCACTGAGTCAATCCCGACTCATCGGCACCCTGTAAGGCAGCCCCACAGGATTCCCCAGGCTGTAAATTCTTATGGGAGGAGATGGTTTCAGCCTTCTCCCAGGGAGTGACTAGTGGGTTTGAACTGATGACCTTTCCGTTAGCAGCCCAATGTTTAACCCACTGCGCCACCAGGGCTCCTTGCGTCTCCTATAGTCTTCATTGCTCCCACCCTCTTACACACCTTGGGGTCTTTTTATCCTTCTTCACCAGTGAGCTTCTCAAGCCTTCTTTCTGTTCAAGTGCCTCTGAATGCGTGCCAACGCGTGATTGCTTTCCAAATTTCTGGACACCCCCCGCCCCCCATTTTCTCCTTAATGAAGCGCCTGGACCTGTCTACATTTTTCCAAGTGGGATCTCATTAGCGTCTTCCAGATTGTGGGCCATCTCTGCACAATATGGCGGGAAGCCAGCCGAGGCAGCTGACATGGTGAGGGGGCTGTTGTCATTGCAGCCACTGGTCGGTTTTTTTGAACTCTCTGTTCCTGAATTCCCTTTCCCTTCTCCTCTTTTTTTTAACCCCCAGATATAAGCATCTTCATTGTAACGTTTCTGGGGAAAAAATTAACATCAATATTCATTTCTCAGGAGCCCCGGCGGTGTAGTGATCATGTGTTATGCTGCACTGTGCAAGGGGACCAGTTCGAAACCCCCAGCCTCTCCAAGGGAAAAAAACCACAGCAGGGTTTTCTACTCTCATAAAAAGTCCCTGTCTCACAAACCCACAGGGGCAGTTCTACCCTGTCCAATAGGGTCACTATGAGTCAGCATCCACTCAATAGCAGTGTTTGTTTCTGTTTTCTGCCATTTTTCCAATACTTTTCAATTAGGATTTGCACATTGTCTCATTAGCTGCTGCAGGAGCCCTGATGACACAGTGAGTTAAGTGTTGGGCTGCTAACGGAAAGATTGGTGGTTCAAGTCCACCAACCACACTCAGGGGAGCAACATGAGGGTATCTGACTGGGTAAAGTTTTGCAGTGTTTCGAATCCTAAGGGACAGTTTGATGCCGCCCTTTAGGAAGGGCCACTATGAGTTAGAATGGGCTCAATGGCCGTGAGTTTGGTTTGGGTTATTGGCTACTGGCAAGCTATTAGCAAACTATGGCCCAGGAGCTGAATCTGCCAGCTGATTGTTTTTATAGATAGTGTTAATCCGGGTAGACTAGAGAAACAGATTCATAGACACTCATATGTGTATAAGACAGAGTTTTATATCAAAGCAATTGTATATTGAAAAAATATCCCAGCCCAGTCCAGATCAAGTCCATAAGTCTAATATTAGCCCCCATGTCTGATACAAGTGTATAAATTCCTCTTCAGACTACAGATGCAATGATGCCGAATGCAGGAAGATCACAGGCCAGTGGGTAGAAAGTCTTGTGGATCCAGTGGTGGGGAAAGCATCTCAGCACTGGCATGGGTCTCCAAGTGGCTCCTCCAGCTCTAGGGCTCTAGCGTAGCTCCATGTGTCTTGTCAGCAGGAAGATGAAGCAGAGAGTGTATCTGGCTTCCAGTGAGCTATTCTTCTCTTTAGCACTTCCAAATGAGGTCATCAAGCTGAGACCTCATTTACAGGCTAGACCCCACCTCTTTTCAAGTTGGCAGGAGATTATGTAACTGCCACATAAAGTTTCCTTGGAACACAGTCACACTTGTTTATGGTTGCTTTCAGCTATGTCAGAATTGAGAAATTGAACCAGACTCTATTGCCTGTAAAGCCTGAACTATTTGCCATGTAAGGAACCCTGGTGGCATCCTGGGTTATGCGTAGAGTTGCTAACTACAAGATCAGCTGTTCATCTCAACCGGACACTTGGTGGGAGAAAGATGAGGCTGACTGTTCCCACAAAGATTTCAAGTCCTGGAAGTCCAAAGGGGCAGTTCTGCTCTGTCTTATAAAATCCCTATGAGCTGTAATCAACTCAAGAACCTTGGGTTTATTTGCTATCCAGTACCTTACAGAGAAGGTTTGCTGTTCCCTGCATTAAAGGAATGCCCAGATCTGGGCATTCATTAGATAGTTTGAGGAGCTAATTAACGAAGATAAATTTGTGTTTCTCTTTCATTCTATACATTTAAAAATAAAAAATAAATTCACCATGCACTATCTTTCACTCACTGATTCTTTCATCACCGCCATGCATCATGCGTAGCCCTGGGCTCCAGAGGCCCAGTGGGCAGGCAGCCAGGTCTACAGGTCTTTCCTTCTGTGCTGGTGTGACAGCATGGACAAACAAGGAAACTGAGCCAGGCACCAAGATCATTGAAGGAAATAAACTTGGGAATGTCATCAGAGGTCACTGTGGTCAGAAAAATGGTGGGTTTTGAGAACTGAAATTTGAACGAAGGAAGAGAAGATGTCATGTGAGAATCATGGAGAGACCTTTCCAGGTAGAGTAAGAGCGAGTGGAGGACCCAGAAGAGGAAAGAAGGTTGGTGTGTGCCAGCAATAGAGCGATGACCAGTGTGCTGAGTGCAGAGGTGGGAGATGGGAAGGGATGTGGGAGGGAGGCAGTGACTGGATCCTGGAGGGATTTGAAGATCACTGTCAATCTGTCTGGACATAACTCTACAAGTGGTGGGAAGGGAGTCTCGGAGGATAGAAAGTGTGGGAGAGATCTGCTCTGATTTCTCTTTGTGAGAAATCCTTCTACATCTTCTCTGTAGAATGGATTGCACAGGGGCTAGAGGCAAAGCTATATATCCCAGTTTCTAGCTATTAACACACCAGGGTCTTCAATTTAAAAGATCCCTGTACGACATAGTGGGTAAGGTGCTGGGCTGCTAACCTAGAGGTTGGCAGTTCGAACCCAGTTGCACTGGTTCGCTGTTTGATTCTGGGGTCCATAAACATTCTCAGCCTAGCAAATCCTACTCTGTCCTGTAGGAGTACTGTGAGTCAGAATCAACTTGATGGCAGTGGTTCTTGGTGTTTGATTACACAGGAAACGTAGGAAAGCCCCATGGAGCCTGTGCCATCACGTAGAAAGGGAGATCCAGGTTAATAACCAGTAGCCAAAATGAACTTTGCTGTTCAATCTCTTGAGGTGTTCCATCAAGGAGAAACCACATCTGTATGTCAATTGTGGTCCTTTTCAGTAGCAAGGACTTGGTGTGGGATTCTTTTCTCTCTCGCCTTGGCCAACAGGAAGCTCAGAGTTTATTTAACTCCTGGTTTCATTCAAATGGGCCAGTGTACACTTTCTTCCTATGTAATTCCGTGATCTTGAATCCCCAATGTTTATTCCGTTAACATCTTTGAATGTACATACTTGCTTGTAAGTCATCGCAAGCCCTGCTCTGAAAGCACCAGCCAGGACATAAAGCAATGATAGCGTCCGTAATTGGCAGTCTACTCAAAGTTGTTTCCTGTGCTCAGATCTTAGTAAATTGGTTTAGCAGACCTGCAGAAAGAGGCCCTTCTAGGAAATTGTCATATGAATGATGATTTGACCATGATAATTGGTACCAAGCTCTCAAACGGTTGTGCTTAATTGTTCAAGGATGCCATGGGCCCTCTCATCACCACTGAACTCAACGCACTTTGTAAACATTAACTTCCTCTCATAGGTAGACATACCAAACAAAGAAGTTCTAATTGGCTCATTGATGGAAAAGAACTCTGGTTGTGATAGATTGCTCCCCTATTGCTGTTACTCTGAGCCACATCATTAATTAGAAAAGAATTCCGGGCAAAATGGCATGTTTAAACAACACTGGCTTTCATTGGTTAACAAAATACTTGCCTCGTGTAAAGGATACCTCTCTCTCAATAGAAGCGCTGTCTTGTTTGAGGTCCGGTTAGCTATTTGATGCTGAAGGCTGTGCTGAAATGCCGGGTTTGTTGCTGAAGAATGTGCGGTCTCAGCCACCCTAGAGAGGTGGTAGTGGATGACAGGCTGGACCTGGAGTCTGAAGTCAGATTTGCTGAGCGGGATATGGCAGTGCTTCTCACTGCTACGAGCAACATAACAAAGATGGTAGCAGCTTGTACAAGATTGAACTCTGAAAGCAGAAATTCATTTTTAAGAATCGTGGGGTTCTCAGAGCCCAGAATAGTGCCTGACACGCTGCAGTTATTTTATTCATGTAGTACATAAACGTGCCCGGCTCTGGAGGAGAGGTCAGGGCAATAATTAGGAGAAGTCTCGTCCCCACTGTTGACTGACCCAGGAGAGCTCATATAGAATGGAACCAAACATCACCTGGTTCCAGGCCATCTGCATGAGCACTAGTGTGTTGGAGCCCATGATTGCAGATATTGGGTCAACCCATCTCATTGAGGTTTTGTATGCAAATGAGATGTTCACCTGGATCCCATATTTCCCTGGTAAGAAGAGGCTCATACAAAGAAGGAATCCAGGCCTTTCCTAATTGTGGCCCTGCGGTATAGTCCATGGCGGTCTGGCACATTTATACACTACATGAATAACTGCGGAGCACCAAGCACTATGCTGGGCTCTGAGAACTACGAGGTTCTTAAAATTGAATTTCTGCTCTAAGAGTTCAATGTCATGATCCGGTAGTGGGGCAAAGAAGAAGAAGAGGATTGCTAATATTTGTAATTCCCAAGTCTAAATGATGAACTTAAAATTTATGATGATGATCTCCATTGCCTCTCAGGGAGTCCACCATTCCCGCAATTGTTGCTGTCACTTCCAGATGTGTGATAGCATGACCATGTCACAGTGGAGTCCATTATCAGGGCTGAAATAGGCAACCACTTGTGTGGTGGTCTCTGACATGTGCCAATTGCTCTGCTTATTTAAAAATAGCTTCTCCGGCAGCCTTCTGGGAGGATTGCGAGTCCTACTTGAGACACTGACCACTGGGATAGAGTGCTAGCTCTTCAGAAGGTTCTTGAAGCCATTAACATTAATCCAGCAA
>NW_022103951.1:17817176-17869522 GCF_000313985.2 Echinops telfairi
GCTGGGTCCTCAGACTGGTTGGCAGCTGTTGCGAGTTTGAGCTTTGAGGGGACAGATTACAAGACAAGCAAATGCAGGGGGAAAAGGAGGAGGGGAAGGTTCAGGACCCCCACCACCACCACCACCACCACCTTGCCCACACTGCGGGGCTGAATACTAAGCTGTGCAGAGGGCGCTAAGTCCCGTTCTCTGCTGCCTGGTTGCTCAAGGGATTTTTAAGAGACAAGGGTGAGGAGTCCAACTGCAAACACATACACATGTGGGTGTAAGAAACATAAACAGAAAGGAGCACTTATGGGTAACAGCAGTGCCAGCTGGGACTTTGGAGCAAGATGGTTTGTGTTTACACTCTTGGTCGAGTCGTTTGTAGAGTGCATAATCCATATGGTGGGTTTAAAATAGACCACATAGTGTGAAAACGGTGCTCTTGAGAAATTCAAAGATAAAAATCTCAACTGCTCTTTTCTTATGTAGAAGCTGGAACTGTCCTAGGGAATGATTTGGGGGTGAAATATTTCCATTCCTGCTTCAGAACAGAATTATTCCTTTTCATGGCAAAATGCTCCAGCCAGAGCCTTTGAATAAAATCCCACGCCTAACTGCAGGCAGTTTTGAAGGGTATGTGACAACGCAAAGGAGCCCTCGTGGCGTAGTGGTTACCCATGGTCTGATCCGCTGGGTCTGCAATTTGAAACCACCAGCCTCTCCACAGGAGGAAGAGAGGGCTCTCTACTCTGAAAAAGAGTTACAGTTGGAGAAACTCACAGGGGCCAGTTCTACCATGTCCTATCTGGTTTCTTTGAGTCTGGATCAAAGCCATGGCAGTGGATTACAACCCTGCAGCATCGAGTTCACATGAGAAGATAGAAAGAGAAGCTAAGGCAAGAGAGAGGGCAAGATCTTGAAAGAAAGTCTTGCCATGTAGAATGGCAAGTCACTTGGATACTAGTTGCTCCTCGGGAGAAAGATAAGGCTTTCTGTTCTGGCAAAGATAAGGTTGTTATGAGTTGAAATCAATTCAGTGGCAGTGAGTGTGGGTGTTTTGTGTTTGTTTGGGGAGGTGCTGGATTTGGAGCCCTGGTGGTGTTGTTGGATAAGGTTGCACAAAGTTAGAATTTCAAACTCCTCACCAGCCTCTCTAGGGAAGAAGATGAAGCTATCTACTCTGGTAAAGATAGGCAGCCTCAGAAATCCTATATGGGGTCAAGGTGAGTTGGAATTGACTCAATGGCAGGGGGTTCTGGGTGCTTGAAGGTGCCCTAGTGGCGTGTGGGGTTACTAACTTAAATGCTGGACTACTAAGCCAAGGTCAGTTACTGGAACTCAGGAGCTGTCCTTCAGGGAGAGCTTTGGAAAGCCTATGGAGCGGGTCCACTCTGCCACAGAGGACCACTTTGAGTTGGAATCCACTTGGCAGCAGTGAGGTGGGTTGTTGTTGGTTTTTAGGGTGCTTGAGTATTCTGCTTTATGCTGAAATTCCCCAAATCACTTTCAATTCTATTTTTCATTAACAACTCTAATTCAACCTTGAAAAGCATTAAATGATTAAAAATGCCAATGATATAAATAGATGTAAATGAACATATAAATAGATTTTGTGTCTAAAGTGTAATATTAGAAGCATTCCTTATACCCAGTTTTTTCCCTTTCTGCTTCATTTTTCACCACTCTTTTTAACCTTTGAGGCTTGTGATTGTATTATACTCAAAATACCAGGCAAAGTAAATGTATTGCTCCCAGAGCTGCAGTTCCTACCTACACAGGTTTATTTTAAACAAAATGTGTTTAAACATGTTTCTGTGATAAGTGGGTGGTGCAGACAAGTTATCTCAGTCATACATTTGCCTTATTCTCATTAGGATGTCTTTAATAAAGAGCTTTGGTCAGTTCAGAAAGCTAAGGCAACCCTTTCTTTTCTTTTTTTAATTCAAGCCATCTTGATAGATTGTTTCGGACACAAGGCCATCATGGGGAAGCTTTCAGAAAATCGAAAACTGCATTGGAGAGAAAAAGTTAGAGATGTCAATGCCAAGGAATTGTTTTCTATCACAAGTACTTGCTTGTGCTTTGAGGATATTAATGGGTGTCCTATGAGAATTTTGTTGGGAAGCCTTAGTCCATCCACCCTACATCCCTGATCTTTCTCATCAGACTTTTCTATGTTTAAAGAATATTCAATATTGAGGAGGGATGCTATTTGAATCCCTTGAAGATGCCAAAATTGATATTTTGGCATAATGACACGGTGCAAAGAAGAGTTCCCCAAACCAAACTCACTGCCATGATGACCCTATATGAGAGGAAACCCCGTGGGCTTCTGAGACTAACTCTCTGTGGCAGAAGAAAGTCTCACCTTTCTCCCATGGAGTGGCTGGTGGTCTTGAACTACTGACATTGCAGATAACAACCCAACTTGTAACCACTGCACCACCAGGGCTCCTGAGAGAGTGTAAAGTCCTAGATGGAGAAGCAGTAACTTCACAATTTAATATTTTTACTTAAGAAAGATATCTGTGATTTTGTAGCAATGCCTTCTCTTTCCTTTTTTTTTTAACTTCCCCTCATACACTTTCAAATAAAGGTCTTACACAGAAATTATACTGTTATGGAAAAATTAAGGTTAAATGTGAGAGTGTTTAAGAATGTGGAAATGACACAAATGCCCAGTAGCTGTCCAACCTGGGCATCCCTCTTGCTTGGCATTATGTATTGAGCAAAATTATTTCAGTTCATCATGGTACACATGGAATTTGTTCTACTAACTTCATTATCTGACTAAAAATCATTATGTCAAGCAAAATGGGGTGTATGGTCTTGTCTCAATTAATAATGTTGACTTCTAACTTCTTATAGTTTATTTAGACAGAGTGTTGGTATTCTGCATTATCCCCCAAAGTGATATAACTCTCCCAAAACCATCTGGCAAAAGAAAATCATTGTCTGCACAGCAGTTATGTTTTAAATATAATTAAGTCGTAAGCAGCATTTTTAGTCATTAAGTCTATATTATAATACTAGTGCTTTTCAGCTCCCCTTAGAGAAGAGAGTTGTGCTGTGTGCTTACTGTGAGGTTCATAATTTTAGACAAAGGATAAGGCTAGATAATTTGCTCAATTATACCAAATGCATAGACTCACTATAAAGGTGTCATCACAACTTTATCTAGCAGTTTTGAAAGTTTGGTTTTAAACAAATCAAGAACAGAAAGATTCGTCTGTTGGAAACATCCTAGATGACTCTAACAGAAGAGCAAGATTCTTGTTCATAATTGGTCACGAGCAAGCTCTGTGGCCTTGAAAATGTTACTGGGAACCTGGAAAAGTTCCTTCATTTGTAACAAAGGGAGTGTCCAACTGAATAATCAGTAAAGTCATTCAAGTACCCACTATGGGAAGCTAATGTGTTAGTTAACCCTATGAAAAGAATGTCATAGATATTGCATTTCCCATTGGCTCTATGGTTGCAGAGTTATCCCTAGACGTAAGGTACTTGATGATGCAAATGCTTTTCAATTGTCTACTAACCTGAAGGTTGACAGATCAAACTCACCTGGAGGTGCCACAGGAGAAAGGCCTTGTGACCTGCTTCCGTAAAGATTACAGCTAAGAAAACCCTAAGGAGCAGCTGAACTCGATAACCCACAGGGCTGTTGTGAATCTGAAACATCTCAATGGCTATGGATTTGGGTTTGGGTTGATATAGATGGATAGGTAGCCGCCATCAAGTTGACTCCAACTGGTGACCCTGTGTACAACATAAAATGTTGCATGGTCCTGTGTTGACCTCAGGATAACCAGTGTGTTTGAGAACACCCTTTCAACTAATGTCCTAATCCATCTTTTTTAGTCCTCGCTGGCCTCCTAGTTCACCAAACATGTTGTCCCCTTCAAGGCATGTCCAAGGGAGTGGGACAGTATGTCATTGTGATCCACAAAGCTTTCATTAACTAAGTTTTGAGATTCGATTGGTAGGCCTTCTTCCCAATGTTTTAGTTTGGCAGCTGAAGCCTGCATCCCATGGGTAACTTTGCTAGTATTTGAAATTTCAAGTGGTATAACTTCCAGCATCATAAACCAAACTTACTGCCATCCAGGCAATTCTGATTCATAGTGAACAATGAACTGGTAGACTGAAACCCATACCTATAATCCACCACTAGTCTCTCAGTGTGTCACATGGTGGTGGCTTGTGTGTTGCTCTGATGCTGGAAGCTAGGTCATTGGTATTTAAAAATGCCAGCAGGGTCACCCAGAATGAACAGATTTCAGCAGAACTTCCAGAATAAGAGCAGAAGTACACAGAAAGAACAGGCTGCCCACTGCAGAGTAATTAGCCACAGAAAACCTTATGGATCGCGGCAGAACGTTAGCAGAGATAGTGCCAAACGATGAGCCCCTCTGGTCTGAAGACACTCCAGTATGACTGAGGAAGAGCTGCCTTCTCAAAGTAAAGTCAACCATAATGATGTGGATGGAGTAAAGCCTTTGGGACCTTCCTTTGCCGATAGGACATCTAACAACAACACACCTGTAATAGTAAGAGACAGATTGATGTAAAGATTTTGGAATGAAAACGCTCTAAATAATCTCACATGACTCTCACTTATGGAAATGTGGGACGTCAAACCCAACCACTGCTATTGAGTCTGTTAGGACTCATAGTGACCTCATATAGGGCTTCAGAGGCTGTAAATCTTTACCGGAGCAGGTAGTCTCATCTTTCTCCCAAAGAGCAGCGGAGGGATTTGAGCCAATAACCTTGCAGTTAGCAGTCCAATACCTAACCCACAGTGCCACTAGGCCTCCTTAGTGGGATGCTAGGGGGCAAAAAAAAAGCATTAAAATTATTCTATTAGCTCAATAAATGTGGACACTGATAAACCACCCAGAAACCTGAATTGTGAACATATTCTAAATTGGAATTAATAAATCACCAGATATTGTCAGTGCCTACCAAGTGGAAAGCACTTTGCTTCATGCTTCTCTGTTCATCTGCTGGGCATCAGTTGGTGCCAAATCAATGTTTCAGGAAATTCATTGCTACTGTGTGCCTCTTAGGTCATTTCAAGGAGTTGGTTTAGTACCTACCACATGGATGACTTCAGGTTGACACGTTCATTTACATAGACAGGAAAATGTAACAGCTGCACCTTCGAATGAAAAGCATCAAAACTGCAACTCAAAGTCTGCTTATATCATTCAACTCTCTTTTAACTGGACTTATACTCTAGAGCCCCAGGAAATGAAAAACATTTTAACCTGAAGATAGAGTTTCTTAACCTTGATACTACTGACCTTTGGACCAGATAATTCTTGGTTGTGGGTCCATTGTAGAATGTTCAATGGCATCTCTGGCTTCTACCCACTAGATACCAGTAGCTTTAGCCAAGTGTGATGTGCCAACCAGAAATATCTCCTTGGGGGCAAAATCACCCCAGGTTGAAAATAACTGCTCTATGGGAAGGTAAGTGGGCAGTAATATTGTATCACAGATTTTGTCATCTTGAAAATAACATGGGTATAATCACACGTGACACGTAAAAATAGTTCAAAGCTAATTGAACCTTACTTTAGTTTTTCAGTGCAGTGGTGGTGATCTCTGAATTGGGTTCTGTGGAGTTAATGTATTGCTTTTTTTAAAAAAATACTTACATAACATATCCTAGCAAATTCATAAACATGGACAGGGAATTGGGAATTGGTCCACACAATAAAATGGATGAAGAGGGATTACCCTCGAAATCATACAAAGAAGAACTTGTCCCTTGTTTTCTTGGAATGGACCTTAGGAACTTAATTTATGTTGCATTTTTTCTCATATGGGTTGCAAGCAAGGAAAATAAAACCAGAAAACAGACACATTTTAAAATGAGTAAACCAAAGTATGTTTCTTCCGATGTATTTCAGTTGAGAGAGTCCTTAGTAGCGACAAAGGACAGACTTATCGTTCTCTTACAAGCTTATTATTTTTTTCCTAAGAAACCTATTGTCATCAGATGAGGCTACTGGTGAGTACATTGCAAAAGAGATTCAGGAAGGGTTGGTGTTGTTGTTGCTGTTCCCGTGTGTGTGCATGCTAAAGTCTTATCATTCAACCTTAGCAAAAAACAGAGAGACCAACAAGTGCACTGTTATGAGAATCCAGAAGAAAGTGATGTTATCTTCGACCTGGATGATCATAGTGGAGATGAAGGCAGGTGATTGGACTTCCTGATGAATCCAATGTGTGTTTGGAAGAGGTGTGGGTTTTTCCAAGTCCTCTGACCAAAGTATAATCCATCCATCCTTCCATTCATCCATCCACGAGATGGGAAGACTGGGAGGAACAAGAATGCCAATAAAGGGCATGTGGGAGTATCAAAAGCTCCATTTGGGACATGTTACACTAGACATGGTTATTGGGCACTGAAAATGGGTGTCAAGCAGGCCGATGAACATAGGAATATTGGGTTTGATCAAGAAGTCTGACCGGGCGATATGCAGCTTTACAGATATTGCTTCAAGCCATGTGACTAGAACCGGGGTCATCAAACTTTGGTTTGTGAGCCCTCTACGGTTCTTTTGGTACATACATGTGGATCTGAAGTAAAATTGAAAATGGAAATAAAACTATCATGGTTTCATTTTAAAATGTTATTAAAATATTAGTGATTTCATTTGTTCCTAAAAAAATCATTTATGGGTCTCAAATAATTTTTAAATTGTTGTGAGGGACAGGATTGGCTCTTCTGTCTCAAAAGTTTGCTGACCCCTGGACTAGGAGAAGCCCACTAACAAATGATGTACAAAAGAAAAAGATAGGAAGCCTGTCTCAGAGCCTAAATCAATCCTTTCAAGACTGAATTAATCTTTCATCCTTTAAAGACCTAATTATTTTCTGATTTGCATGTTTTGTTGAAACCATACGCTTTCAGTACTGGGAGGAATTTTGAATGAAGGAAAAATGATTCCTGAGGTTATGTGAATTTTTTAATACAGTTAGTGGGACACATATGTCCCACGAGGTCTCAGATGCTGGAGTTGGTGCTATGTGACCCATTTCTTCAAATTCACACAGTTATACAGGCCTCCCACCAGATGGCAGCATGCACTAAAAGCGGGGCAGCAATTTTCCATTAAATTCCAGCTGTGGAAAATTTAAGTGGGCACCGTGTGACCCATGTGTCATGAATAGGTTAAGGAGCAACATAGGAGACTGTGAAGAAGTGGCCAGAAGACTAGAAGACAGAGCCAGAGGGCAACCTGGCATTTTGACAACTAGGAGTGTAGGGTGCTTCCAGGGGCTATGAGCTCTGGGAAGTGCAGCTGGTAAGGCATGCATTGTGAGGCTTGAGCATTGGACTTCTAAACATGGATTAGAATAGCTTTGGTGAGTGGTGACTGCAAAATATTAATAGAGAATGGGAGACAAGCAGTTGGAAACAGGAAGTAGAGACAGCATTTTTGAAGGACTTTTGTTGTCAAAGGAAGCCAAGAAATGGAGCCCAGCGAGAGAAGGATTGGGTGAGGGGGGAAATCACTGCGTGTTTTGAAGGTGATTATAAAGCTTTGACTTATTCCCTTCCCCACCCAATAATTACTCAAAAGTCACTGGCAGGGTTTACCACTTGACAGTGACTACCCTTGCAAATCAATCTATCACCCGAGCCTACTATTATCATGTTAGGGAAGCAACACATTCGAGAAACACAATTATAGAAGTGTAAGGTGACTGAGTGACAGTTGTGTATGTAAAGGGTACACAGCACAAACGTGCGCGCACATTGTGTTTACTGGCTCTGCCTAAAGTGGGTGGGAACCAGGATTTTAATTGTGCATCCTGTTGCATTTTTTGGCATCATCCCAGAATTGAATTGGCTTGTTAATACTAGAAAATGCTGTGGCCTGCAAATCAGAGCTGAAAATAGATGAATATTTCTGCAGCAGAATGGTTTTGTAAACTCTGTTTTCACTGTGATTTGATTGACCTGCTTAAGGACCACTGTGGAATCCCGGTGGTGTAGGGGGTTACCCATTGGGCTGCAATCCGAATGGTCAGCAGTTCAAAACCACCAGCAGCTCCATGGAAGTATATCTAGGCTTTCTACTCCTATAGGCAGACACAGTCTGAGAAACCCACACTGGGTCACGATGAGTCAGCATTGACTCGATGGCAGTGAGATAGAGAGCCTATAGATGGGCTAGGGCAAGACAGGAGCTCCTGAACTGATATACAATTTGTATTGAAAGAAGAGGATTGGCGAGAAATTGAGAGTTCGCCTAGCCTCCAGGCTGATTTGTGTTGTGTTTCCAAGGTTTTCGCGTACCGGTGTTCTACAGTGAGATAAAAGAGATGGAGGTCAAGTAAAAAGAACTGGAGGAGAGAGCATGGAGTCTGGGCACAGACACTTGGTGACAGGAGTTTTGCGGTCTGTGGGCAGGAAATAAAGGGAACAGCAGCTGGAGTAGGACCTAGAGTCAAGATGCTTGGGGTTTTTAAAGATGGGAAATTTTTTTTTAAAGATATCACCTATTTCTTTCCCTGCTTCGTGATTTCTCAATATTTTCTATTAATAGGTGAATGCACTAGCAAAACAGTATTCATCACCCATGTGATTAATCACCCATCATCTTTTCTTCCCCTCTGCATTTGAAATGTGAACCTTATGGGCATTTGTAAATAGGAACACAAATTCTCAAAATTTCCATTTCCCCCCTTTATGGGTTTGTCCATGAGCACTCCGCAAATAAGATTGGACATAACTGCTGCGCCCGTCCCTGGGCTGGGTAAATGGGTCATTACTATGGTTGGTGTTTCCAACTTGGTAGACCATCAAGCTGCAGGGAAGGCCCAGCCTTGGGGATGCCCTGAATTCCGCCCTGTCTCTTGAAGTGGGAAAACACCAAGAGCAAGCTGCATGCAGAGGCGACCTGCCAGACATCTGTGTTTAATTCTACAGCAGCAGTGACCACCCAGCGGGCAGAGGCTTCTTCCCAGGGAAACTCGATGACACCGGCCTGAGGTGCCTTCACTTCTTCCAGGAAAAAGGACCTGGTTGGTCAAACTGAACAATCGGCTTCGGAAAGCCATTCTCTAAGGGTTGTTCCTGCTCCAGCTCAAGAAGAAGCCTTGGGAAGCTCCATCCCCTACCCCACCACCCCACTCCAGGAAAGCACGCTGAACCAAGCTGTTTCATTTCTTGACCCTAGTCAGTCACCAGACTCAGCGGAGCTTCCAGACAAGGGCAGACTAGGAGACAAGGCCTGCGGTTCTACTTCTGAAAGTTGACCATTGCAAAGTCTGTGGCTCACAAACGAATATTGTTCATTATCGTGCTGGGAGATGAGTGCCCTAAGTTAAAAGCAACAATGGACTCAAGTAGACTAGCCACAGTGAGGATGGCAAGGGACCAGGATGCCATTCATCCTCTTGTACAGAGGGCCGTCAAAGATAGGAGACAAGACAACAGCCACTCACAGCAGCAAGTAGGTAGGAGGAACCATGGCTGGCACATAATAAGACCATATGAAGATGAACCATTTTTCAATATTTCATCACTCCATGTCCCACTCTCATAGCTACCAGCTTTGGGGGTACCCCTCTACTTCCTAGAATGCGGTTTTCCCTCTCTGTTACTTAGCTTCTGCCAGGGAAGCTTCCTTGACCGCCATGCTTGTGCGAGCTTCCACAACACTACATAGGGGTCACTGTAGAAACCCTGGTGACACAGTGGTGACTCGTTGGGCTACTAACCCAAGGTCAGCAGTTTGAAACCACTAGTACTCGGTGGGAGAAATATGAATCTTTCTACACCCTTAACGAGTTACAGTCTCAGAAACCCACAGGGCCAGCCTCAGTGGCAATGAGTGTGAGCGGTCTTCCATTACGCCTCTGCTTAAAACATTTTGCAACTGGCTGCTGTCTGTCTCTCCCATAAGCAAGTGAGTTCCTGAAGGGCCGGGACTGTCTCTTGCATTGGCAGTGCCCCAGTGGAGCTGATAGACCAAATTGGACCTCCCAATATGGGCTCCATCAAGACATTTCTGGACAGCGATGCCATTTCTGGGTCAGAATATAGCCCTGCTTTTCACTCTGACAATGTTCTTGAGGCATAACACGGATGAAGAGAGAGCAGCTCTTCTCCAGGAGTAACTGGAAGATTCAAAAACTGCAAGCTGAAAGATAATATGTGAATTACGAAGATGCGAAAGAATGCGAAAGCTCGCCAGGAACTTATCAAATTCCAAGTGTAGTAAATTAAATAGAACCAGAGGCTACTGCGAGAAACATTTTGGAAACTGATATGGTTGGGTCGGTGGAAGGAGGCAGCTCCGGCCACACTGTGCTGGTAAACTTTTAGCAAGTTTTTCACCTCTCAAACCCCCTCCTAGACTCAAGGAGATGGTTATCTTTCATGGCACATGATCAGACTCTCTCCCCTCAGAACACTAAAGAAAAATGAAATATGTCCATCGTGGGTACAGAAGAAAAGCACCTTCTGTGTACACGTTCAGAAGCCAGGACACCAGAACTGTTCTGATACCCATGCTTTTTTTCCTTTGTGCTTTTTGCCATGTTGGTCACATTTCAAATGCATTGGTTCGTTTCTCACCAGAGTGTTGTTTTGGTTCTTCTCTTAAAGAGTGATGTGCTTGGTGACTTTTTGTTGTTGCTGTTGCTGCAGTGATTAAGATGGAGAAGTCTTTCTTGTGATTGTTCAAGTTGTTCATGAGATTGGAGCCAGGATCACAGAGCTGTTAAAACGGAAGGCCCTTATATGAATTTCCTCCCTTTTATAAATACCTCTCAGCTTGGATTATGGACTCAACTTTACTCCAGTATGATCTCATGTTAACTGATCCCATTTTCAAAGACCCTATTCCCAATCAGGGTCCTGGTCACAAGTAACAGGGAATTAGGACTTCAACATATCTTTGGGGAAGCTAGAATCTAAGCCATAGCAACTCTGGAGTTAGACAGCTCTCCCCTGGAATCCCAGCTCTACCACTGAGTAGGAACAGGGCTTTGGGCAAGGTGTTCAGACTCTTTGAGCTCTCCATTCTTCATCTCTAAAATGTGCATAGTGACCACTTCCACCACAGAGGGGAGATGCCAAAAAAGACCACACGCCAGCCACGTAGTCCCCAGACTTTAAAAGTAGATCTTAAGGCTCAACCAGGGACTTGCGTGTCTTAATTCTGTTCCAACAGGATGTGTCCAAGAGAAGGGCCTCCCCTGACTCCTGACTGGTTTAGCCAGTTACTTACCCCCTGACTGGTTTAGCCAGTTACTCCTCTTTGTCAACAGTAGAGAGGCTGACCTTAGCTCAAAGGGCCACAGGCCTAGAATGTACAAAGGGTGATGAGATGGTTCTCAACCTTGACTTCCCAGTAGATTCCACTGAAAGCATTCAACAGACGCCAGTGTCTGAGTCCCACTCTAGGCCCAACTAAGTCATAATCTCTTGTGGGGCGATTCAGTGTATTTTGATTGATTCCCAGCTACTTGAAATGCGCAGCAAGAGTCGCGAAGAGTTGCAATGCGTGACGATCGGAAAAACTACACAGTCGGGAGGGCAGTGGAAGATGCTTGTCCCTTCTTTCCCTCTTTGCAATCGGAATGCTCTTCCGGCCTTCTCTGGCTCCCATCGCTCTGGGTCCTTTCACAAAGACATGTTCCTTATGAAATCCTTGCACACTGTAATGGCTAGTTTTCTGTGGCAACTGGACTAGATTATAATGCCCAGTTATTTAATCAAAAATACTCATTTAATCTAAGTATTGCTGTGAAGGTATTTTATAGATGCTGTTAATATTTACAACCCATCGGCTCTTAAAAACAAAAGTCACCGCCATTGAGTCGATGCTGACCACTAGCGACTCTATAGGGCAGAGTAGAAATGCCCCTGTGAGTTCCTGAGACTGTTAACTGTTTATGGGAAGAGAAAACCCTGTCTTTCTCCCGAGAAGCAACTGGTAGTTTTGAACTACAGACCTTGTGGTTAGCAGCCCAAAAGCATAGCCGCTAAGCCCATCAGGGGTCCATTGAGATTATCCTTTATATTGTAAGTGGTCCTCACCTAATCACTTGGAGGTCCTTATGAGCAAAAACAGGTTTCCAAAAAGGAATTCTGGTTCAAGACTTTGACATTGAATTCCTGCCAAAGTTCCCATCCTATTGGCCTGCCCTACAGATTTTGAATTCCTGGAATTCTTTTTTATCCACCTATCTATCTATTTAAGGAATCCTGGTGGCATAGTGGGATACTCACTGGGCTGCTAACCTCAAAGTCAGCAGTTTGAAACCACCAGCCACTCCACAGGAGAAAGATAAGGCTTTCTACTCCCGTAGAAAGTTACAACCTCAGAACCCCCCAGGGGCAGCTCTACCCTGTCCTTTAGGGTCGGTCGCAATAATTTGGAATTGAGTCGATGGTAGGGACAGAGTTATCTACTTAAGGAGTCACTGTTGGGTAAGTGTTGGACTGCTAACCACAAGGTCAACACTCAAATCCATCAGTTACTCTGTGGGGGGAGACTGAGGCTATCTGCTTCCACAAAGACTGGGAATCTCTGGAACACGTATAGGGTGGTTATGGGTCAGGATTGTCTTGGTGGCAGTGGGTTTGGTTTTAAAATGTTTATCTATCTAAAGGAGCCCTGGTGGCACTGGGAGTTAGGCATTGGCCTGTGAACCACACAGTTGTCAGCTCAAACCAACCCAGGGAGAAAAATGAAGCTGTCTGCTTTTATAAAGATATCTCCAGAACCCTGTGGAGCAGCAGTTCTCAAATCTGTGGGGGTGCGACTCCTTTGGGGGTCGTGGGGGTCGAATGACCCTTTCACAGGGGTCACCTGATTTGTCACAGTAGCAAAAATGACAGTGATGAAGCAGCAACAAATATAATTTTATGACCCCTCACCCCCAGCCGGGACGTCTTTGGTGAGACTGTAACTAGTGACGTTTGTACAACCAAAGACTCTATTTTGTGATTTAAGGAGAATAAAGTTGACTATATTTTACATCCTGGAAAAAAAATAATTTTATGGGTGGGGGTGGGGGTCACCACAACATGAGAAACTGTATTAAAGCGTGTGGCATTAGAAAGGTTAAGAACCACTGCTATATAGAGTTCCATTATGAGTTGGAGAAAAGGAGCCCTGGTTTTGTAGTGGAGAACACCTTGGGCTGCTAACTGCAAGGTCAGTAGTTCGAACCCACCAGCTCCTCAAGAGATAGGGCTTTCTGCTCCCATAAAGATTTCCAGCCTCTGAGACCGACAGGACAATTTTACACTCCAGTAAAGCTGAGCTGCTTACCACAAGGCCAGCAGCGAAAAACCAGTAGCAGCTCCGCAGGAGAACGAGGGGGCTGTCTCCTCCTGTAGAGTTCAGTGTCGGGAATTCACAGAGGCAGATCGATTCTGTTCTACAGGGTCGCTATGAGTCGGAATCAACGTGATGGCAGTGAAGTGTTGTGTTGTGGTTTTTAATGAATTGGAATCCACTTGATGCAGTGTTTGGTTTGTTATCTATCGATCTATCATCTTCTATTGGTTCTGACTCTGAAAATCTTGACCCAATGACATACTTCTTGTCTCAGCCTCTGCTTCTTCTTTTTTAAAAATTTTGTACTGCATTCCTTATTTATTTATTAATGAAATCATTTTATTGGGGGCTCATACAACTCTTATCACAATCTATACATACTTCCATTGTGTCAAGCATATTTGTATATTTGTTGCCATCATCATTCTCAAAACATTTGTGTTCTACTTGAGCCCTTGGTATCAGCTCCTCATTTTACCCCCTCTCTCCCTGCCCACCCTCCCTCACGAACCCTTGATAATTTATAAATGATTATTATTTTGTCATGTCTTATACAGTTCGATGTCTCCCTTCACACACTTTTCTGTTGTCTGTCTCCCAGGGAGGGGGTTGTATGTAGATCCTTGTGATTGGTTCCCCATTTATACCCCACCTTCCTCTTACCCTCCTGGTATTGCTACTCTCATTATTGGTTCTGAGGGGTTTATCTGTCCTGGATTCCCTGTGTTTCCAGTTCTTATCTGTACCAGTGTACATCCTCTGGAATAGCCGTATTTGTAAGGTCGAATTGGGATCATTGATAGTGGGGTGGGGGGAAGCATTAAAGAACTAGAGGAAAGTTGCATGTTTCAGTATTACTGTACTGGACCCTGACTCTCGTCTCCTCCCCACGACCCTTCTGCAAGGGGATGTCCAGTTGCCTACAGATGGGCTCTGCTTCTTGGAGGACAGGCCCTGGCATACAAGTAGATTACAGCAGCTAGCAGTCATAGCTATGGAAAACAGGTGTTGAGATACAGTCGACTGTCCGATGGGTTGGAGGTATACATACCCAGGAAACACAGGAGTTATGGGGACCTTTTGCAATCCCAGGAAGCAGGTAGGGAAGAAATTCCTGGAAGTTATTCCCTGAGCTGGTGGGGCACCCTCCACCTTCAAGAAAGTCTTGAAGTTGTAAAGAAGCAACTGTCATATGAAGACTGAGGTGATTCTGATCACTGAGATGCAATTGAGCCTAAGAGGTAAGCTTGGAGGCCACAAGATGAGACAGCTATTCTTGGAACAAAGAAGAACTCTAGTGACAAGAACCAGGGGCAAGATCAGATCCAAAATGGTGGCCAGCTGATAGGCTTTGAAAAACTATTTTGGATGTTAAAGTGTAAATCTTGCCACCCTCCCAATGAAGCCAAGGGTGATCCTAGAAACTGCCGCAGGGTTGAACCTTGAATCTTTAGGTGTCAAGAGGGATTCTTGTAGGAAGCAGGGAGCCTCCCCTATCAGAGAGGAGGGAGCTATTTGGGCATCTGCAGAGCAAGGTAAACATTCATGTGGCCTGAAGAATGAGACCACCCACTGAGGTGATCCTGACACAGTCACATTGCCAAATAGTCTCAGGAGCTGGTCTAGTTTACACGAACATAAGCATGGGGACTGGAGAGCCCTAGAGGACTGAAAATGCTGACTGGTTTGAATTGCACTTTGCAATTGGAAGTATGCTGTTTGAAAGTGATCCAAGATATGGTCTGGCTTTAACATATTTTGGCTAGCTGATAGAAATATTTCAAGCACGATTCATTCTTCATTTTTTAAAAAAAAATCTGCTAGGCATCTCTGTGCAAAGCAAATTGAGAAAGATGCTCCTTGGTAACATACCAATTATTTGCACCTGAAACATGTATTTGCTTTGCTGAAAGCTTCAAGAAACCATGAAAAATTAAGTGTTGAAAGAGCCCAATGTAATCTAAGATCATCAGAATGGAAAGTAATGAGAATCTACAGTAAATGAGAGCCTCTTGACTGGGTAACTTTATTCATTTTTATTGAGTATTCCTATAGGTGAAACCAAAGGTGCTAGCATATTTCTCCCAAGAAATACGGGGTATTGGCAGCATCAAATCTGAATTTGTTTTCTAAAGTGGTCTGGAGGCCAATATTTCTCTAACATACATCACAGTTGTCCCAGGTGGCCAAATTTGAAGTCGCTATTCTGGAACCAGATCTTGTGTGAGATTCAAGTGGCCCCCAAACCTAGGAGAAAATTGGAAGTCCAATTTGTTCATCGAAATGTAAGCTGAAAATATAAGCCAAAGCCCACTCTTTGAAGTCACTGACCCTGACCATGAGTGGCCACATTGTCATGAAGAAGAACAAGGTATCGTGCAATGGAGTTGGGTAAATGCACATTTGTTCAATCTTGCTCGTTTAAAAAAGTAATCAAATTGGAGGAAATAACTTGAGAACTTTATCCCACTGTCATTGCACTCGTATTAGTGGACATACTAAAAGATTTTATGAGCTTTCAGAAGAGTTATTCTCCCTGTGTCAAGGCAAAGGCTAATCTTGTTAATGGGTTTCTGGCTGTCAGTCTTAATAGTCTTCCTGATTCCCAGGTTAAAAAAAAATTACATGCCATCGACATGTTCTGGCTTTCCCTAAAGCTGCCCTTGGAGCTGTGGAGATATGTGGGCTGTGACAATTGCCTCCAGTGTCTCAACGACATTACCAAATGTTATACCCAAACCAATGGCCTAATGCTGCATTCTGGACGGTAAGCCAGATTTACTACCATGTCTGAAACTTTTATTGGAACAGGATACTATGTTTTCTTTCCAATGGCTGCAAAAAAACCTATATACTCTCTCAGAATTAGCTCAAGACACCTATAAAGCTACTTTCATGTGTTTATAAGACTGGAATCAAAACATGAGCTCATGGATCTTTTGCTGAAAATATCATTATTTGATTCAGTGTCCTTGTCTGTCATAGTACAATATCAGGAAATACTTTTATGTAGTCACTAAAAGCACAATGGAAGCAAAACAAAACAAAACAAAAAAAATCCCGGGCTCAGAGTATGCCTGGGGTAGATGCCCATAGTAGTTCAATGTATTCCAAAGAAATAGGGGAATTCCCCAAATCCTTATGGCCTCTTAATTGTCCTTAGGTGACATGATGGTTTAGATCTTTTCTATTAAGTTTTCTTGGATACCTATCACATGCAAAGATGGCAACATAGGGCACCAGGAACCCAGACACACCTTCTCCTCTCGGTGAGATGCCACCATTCAATGGGGAGTAAAGTACCCCACTTACTTTGGAACAAAAAATGAGACAAGTGTCACCACACTGGTACCAAGTATGACAAGCACACACAAGCTCTAATGAAGCTGGCATCAGAAAGTATTCAGGGGGCCACACGTTATCTGGTCCTTTTCATTCACAATGTTCTTTCTCTTCCTGGGATGTTCTCTCCTCAGCATCTCTTCCTTCCTCCCCACAACCATAGCACCGTACTTGACCTTTCTGATTCCTATTCATCCCAACTCTTTCTAAATACCCATCAATTCGTTTAGGAGTCTCCTCTGACTCCTTCGCCAAAAGACTACTTGCTCTGCGTTCCATGTCAGCTTCAATGTCTTGTATCACAGTACTTGCTAGACTCTAATTGGAAGTGTTTGCTTACTTTCTCTTGGCTTTTTTCTTATTAACTCCATGAAGACAGGACTTCATCAGTCTACTTCACCAGAGTGTAGTACAGAGACTGACATGTGATAAGCACCTGATTAATATTAAATTGAGTGAACAAAACCTAAGCTAATGACATAGATAGGGTTGTCCTGTACAATTAAGCAGGTTGTACACTACCCTATTCCAGTGGACACTCACTCACACCAAAAGCATTGTGAGCAGGTCCATGGAGTTACCTGTGGTAAAACCAGCACAGCCCTACTTGGTGATCTTACTTCCTGTTTGCTAGGTATTGTACCCAGAAATGTCTTTGTTGGATTAGCTGAAACATAGACTTTTTTGTGTAACGAAAGTAAAAACATGCATTTTGACCTGCATATCCATTGAATCTCAATAAAAAAGTATTTGGAACAACTACATATGGCTTACAATTTTAACCTTTACATGGTTTTTCACAAGGATTGATGTTCTGGAATTTAGTACAACAGGGAATTGTTTGTCAGTAATGAAGGCATGTTGTGAGTGGTGAAGGGAATATTTAAACAGAGGAAATTAGGACAATCTTGAGGGAGTCAACTCATCTGTGTCTTTCTTACCTGCTTTGTCCAGTTAAGAAGGAGAAAGCCCCTTCACCTCCAATCTTCAAAAAATAGAGAAGGAATATGGTGGTGAGGAAAGGAAGAAAGGAGAAGTTGCAATATCCCAGAAACAGATACACAAAAAGGAAACCTAAGATTGGTATAGAGAAGAAATTTTTAAATATTTATGTGCTTTTTAAGCTAAAATGTTATCAAAGCCAAGTGCAAACTAATGTCAGTATCTTGGATTTGCCCAATCCCTTGAGGGATGTCTATCACATTGGCCCAAGTCAATCAGCTATTGCTGTTCAAGTGATTATAGCTAAGGGAGGGTCTAGGGAGAGATCTCTTAACATGTGCATAGAAAGTTGTTCACTGGATACGACTCTTTATCATCTGGTCAGTGCAGTACCTTGGGGCATACTTTTTGCCACGTGTTCTCAGCTTTATCTATTGCATCTCCACTCACTGTGATGGGGTTGATTTTGACACATGGTGACCCTATAAGGACATTGTAGAACTGCCCCATTGGGTTTCCAAGGCTGTTGACCTTTACAGGAGCAGAAAACCTCGTCTTTCTCCTGTAGAACTGCTGGAGGGTTCAAATAGCTGGTCCTGTGGTTAGCAACACAACAGCTAAGCTGCTATGCTACATCTCCAGAGATGTCCAAAGATGTTTTGACTGTGAGAAGTGTATTCTTCCTTAAGGAATGATAACCATGATAATAAGTATAATTATTATACTTATACTTCTAATAAGTATAATAAGGAACTCATCTACCCCAGACGAATTGGCTGTATTCTCTTCTCATTTGTCTCTGGGCCTTCGAGTCATTCTGTTGACTTCAAGACCTGGCTCCTTGGTTAATTGCTTTCTGATCTCACTAACTCCTGAGTTTATTTTCCTACTCAAGGATTTCAATTGTTCTTTTGGCTTTTAAAGACTAAACATGTATAGATAAACACACACACACAATGCAAACAAAGAACATACGAGTAGTCACAAGTTCTGTCGTGGATCCTGACACAGAGCAGATGCATATTTCTCTGTTAAATAGAGAGGAGGATATATTATAACCCATCAGTCCAGTCCCCTATTCTTTCAGGGTTCCATATCCTGGGTCCCGCTTACCTAACACATACACCCTTTTGGTCTTCAGCATTCATGTCTGAAAGGCACGCATCCTAAAAGTCTCCATTGCTATTCCTGTAGTCAGGGCTGGAGCGGTCTAGTACTCCGTGCCCCCACACCCTGTTACACCTTTAGACTTTCAGTGTGGTCCCTTTGTACATAACCCCCAACCAGTTCAGATGGTGTGACAAGTGCTTCCCACCAAGTCAAAAGTCTACAATTGGGATTCCTCGGGAGCTTCATGGCTTCACTCCCACCACTAGGAGACGTGGAGGTGGGGGAGTAGAGCAGTGAACCAATAAAGATGGATACCGGGGAATAGTAAGGGTTCTCAAATGGATGGCATAGAGGATGTAGCTTTATTGGTCGTGTCTGATCAATAGAATTCTATCTGATGGGAATTACTGAAAGGTGAACAATGGGTAAACATGATAGTGGGTCAGGTGGAAAGAAAAAAAGAAAAATAAGAAAGAGAAAGAAAGAAAAATATATAGGTATATATATATGTAAATATATAAATATAGAATTATTTAAATATAGTTATGTTGTATGTAGTGTTTTTATATGTATGTAAATGCAAATGAAACAAGGAAGCAGATAGACTTTGGGCCTCTACTTAAATCTTACCTCAGTTCAACAATGATTTGTTTGAATAGTGCTGCATTGTATGACTCTCACCTGCCTGACACAATTGCTGAAGACAAAATGGATGCATAAACAAATATGGTGAAGAAAGCTGATGGTGCCCTCATATTGAGCCTGATAGTGGGATAGGAGGAAGGTGAAAGGAAATAGAGGAAAGAAATTGGGGGCAAAAGCCATTTATAGAGGTATAGCTATAGGTGTGTATATACACAAATATATTAATTTATAATGAAAGGGATAGAGGCCAATGTATATATATTTATATGACAAGTATTGAGATAGCAGACAGACTTTGGGCCTCTACTCAAGGTCTCCCTAAACACAAGAACACTTTGTTCTGATAATCTGGCACTCTTTGATACTCACCTTCCCAACACGATCGCTGAAGACAAAATGGATAAATAAGCAAATGTGGTGAAGAGACCAGGTGGTGCCTGGCTATCAAAAGATATAGCATCTGGGGTCCTAAAGGCTTGAGGTTAAAGAAGCGGCCATCTAGCAGGGAAGAAATAAGCCCACATGGAAGAAGCACACCAGCCTGTGTGATCATGAGGTGTCAATGGGATCATGTATCAGGTATCAAAAGATCCAAAGCAAACAACTATATTGATGCAAACGAGGGGATTTGGAGTGGAGACTCAAAGTCCATCTGTAGACAATTGGATATCCCCCCACAGAAGAGTTTTAAGGAAGTGATGATTCCACCAAGGTGTAGTATAGCACCAATGAATCACACATCATTCCTCTAGTTTTAGAATGGTTCCTCTCCCCCACTACCATGACCAAGCTCAACCTTACAAATCTGGCTAGACCGGAGAGCACACATTGGTGCAGATAACAGCGCTCGACACATGGAATTCAGGACAGATAATCCCCTTAGGAACAGTAGTGGGAGTATTGATATCATGAGGGTAAAGTGATGGTTGGGGAGGGGGTAAGGAGAGAAAGGGGGGAACTCATCATAAGGTTGGATGTATAGCACACATACCCAGAAAGGGACAAATGACAGAAATATGGGTGAAGGGAGATAACAAATAGTGTAAGATACTAAATAATAATCACAATATATAATTGATCAAGGATTCACGAGGGCTGGAGTGTGGGGGAGGAAGGGGGAAAAGAGGAGCTTATACCAAGGGCTCAAGAAGAAAATGTTTTGGAAATGATAATGTCAACATATATACAAATATGCTTGATAAAACTGATGTATGAAATGTTATAAGAGGTATAAGAGCCCCCAATAAAAATGATTGGGAAAAAAAAGATACAATGTCTGGGGCCTTAAAGGCTTGTAATCAAACAAGTGGCTATATAGCAGGGAAGCAACAGAGCCCACATGGAGGAAGCACACCAGCCTGTGTGATCTTGAGGTGTCAATGGGCAAAGGTATCAGAAGTTCAAAACCAAGCAAGCAAATCAATGTGAAAGGGTGGGGATGTAGTGGAGACCCCAACCCACCTGCAAGTTAAATTGATAGTCCCACTCAGAAGGGCCACACGGAAGAGATGATCAATCCAGGGTACAGTATAGCACTGATGAAGCATATAAGTATCCTCTAGCTTTTTAATATTTCCTCCCATTACTATTACGGGTTTTATTTGTTTTACCTCATTAATCATGGTAGACTTGTGTATGTTCATTGGCATAATTAACATCATTCAATACATGAAAGCCAAAATAGATAACCCTTCAGAAACAGTAACAGGAGTAACAGTTCCCTGAGGGAACAGGAAGTGAGGGGGTGGGGAAAGGGGAGCAGTTGGTAGCACTGATGATTGTATAAGCCCACTCGAGGGGAGAAAATGACAGAATTTATGTAAGATTCGGCAATAATAATAATAAAAGTTCCTGGAGGCGAGGGTGGGCGAGGGAGGGGATAAAGGGGAGCTGGTATCAAGGCGTTCAAGAAGAAAGAAAAGGTTTTTAAACTGACTGTGCTAACAATTTTACAACACTGTTTGATGTGATTGAACTATGGAATGTTATGATATCTGTAAGAGCTCCCAATAAAATGATTTTTTTAAAAAGACTAAAAATGTGTCATGACGGTTCATTTGACAACAGCCATTAGCTAAATTGGTGGTGTGATGAAATCAGCAATACAAAAATATTTGTGCTGAAGCTAGTTTACAAATCTCCCTTCTGTTGATTCCCATACCAATCAATACTCATTCAAGTATACTTCTTCCCTGCCTCTTTTTGCCCAGTGGCCATTTGCCTCTGGATATGATGCCTGATGCTGAAAGCCTCTCCCAGAGCCAACAAATATGCCTCCTTATGGGGCTGGGCTAGAACATCTGTGTTCTTCTTTTGTTTTTAGACCTTTTATTGCAAAGTGGGTGACAGTTTAAAGAGCAGATCATCAGTTTTTCAGTCAACATTTTTTATATATTTTGTTTCAACTCATCCATTGTAATCCCTTCCTGTACCATGCTTCTTCCACTTCCCCCCTGTTTCCTGTATCTTAACTCTGTGCACTTTGTCCTTGGGTAACTCTTGCCCTTTTGATCTTTAAATGGTAGATTGTTCTCCCACAAGGATGTTTTCAGTTCCAAACCTGAAGGATGACCGTGGGACGTGCAGTCTTAGAGGTTTCAACATTCTCCATTCAACCAGCAAACCTGGTCTCTTTTATGATTTTGAATTCTGTTCCACGTTTTCCTCCAACTCTATCCAGGACATCCTCATGTTGTGGTGACCCTCCCACCCCACCAGTCATAAAATGATTTTTGTTGCTACTTCATAACTATCATTTTGCTACTGTTATGAATCAGTCGACCCCTGTGAAAGGGTCATTTGATCCCCAAAGGGGTCATGACCCACAGGGTGAGAACCGCTGTTCTAATGTGATCCATTTCAAAACAGTGGGTAGTAGTAGGTGGGCATCATCTAGTTTTTCTGATCTCAGGATTGTGGAGGCTGATGTTTGTGTGGTCCATTGGATGAATTGTTTCCATAAATCATTCAATTTTCATCTTTTCTTAAAATATGGCAATTTTATACACCGCGACACTGGAGTTTTTCACACCATAGTTTTTAACTGTCCCAACAGTTAAAACTAGGTCTCCAATAGGTATATTTTTCTTATCTCATATTATAGCTGTGTTTACACTTTTTGTCAAAGATATTCCTGTAGAACAGCACCTGCACTCTACCCATTTTTACTCTTTAAGTGATGGCCAGGAAAGTGTCCTGCCCAAAGCCAGCATTCAAGATAATGTTTGCTGTATTGTATGAAGTTGGCTATATGCTTAAGAGGTGTGAAAGCAAACAAATCAAACCTTGTTTGAATGGAATTTCAGGAAGAATCCTAAGTAATCAGCAATGTAACATTCTTGCAATTCCAGCACATTCTATAAAATCAAATACCATTAGAAAAGTGCAACTTTGGATTTAGAGTCAATTCTAGAGCAGTATTGACCAATAGAATGTTCTATGATGATGGAAGGTGTCTATTCTGTGCTATCCAACACAACAGCCACTCATCCTATGACTAATGTGCAATGGAAAAATGAACTTTATGCAGGAGCCACCTTTCCATTTTATTTGATTTTGATCGAAATCATTCCATGTGGCCAGTGACTACATCAAGGAGCCCTTGCGGCATAGTGGTTATGTGTTGGGCTGCTGACTGCAAGGTCAGTAGTTTGAAATGACCACCTGCTCCTTGGGAGAAAGATGGGGCTTTCTAGTCCCTTAAATAGTTACAGTTTCAGAAACACACAGGGACAGTTCTACCATGTCCTACAGGGTCGCTGTGAGCTGACATGAACTTGATGGCAGTGAGTAAGTAATTGAGCCACCCACTATTTCCTGTCCACCATGGTTCTGGCACATTTTCTTATACATAAACTGAAAAGCGTTTCCTCTTCCTCCTTCCTTTGCTTGGCACTTTTTGGCTTTTCTTTTTAAGTGTATCCAGAGCTCATTTTCCTTTTTCAGTCTTAGGTGTGTCCCATTGGTCCTGCTAGTGACCCTCAGGGATACAATAGAATCAGCTCCAAGATACAGGATTCTTTATCTCCCTGAAGTCAATAAGGATTTAAGACTACACAACCTCCTTCAGTGAAGGATTCAGAAAAGACCCACTGATGTTTCTGGATGATTTCTCTGTGGAGTCACTGCCCTTGTCCAACTAGAGGCTTTGATCTCAGGTCACCTATGGATTGGCCATACATTTCAAGTGTCACTTCCTCCCCCCTTGGCCAAACCTGGGGCTTAACACCTTTACTAATTCAACTCTCCCACAAAGTAAATTGTCATGCCAAGATAGGTATAGAGATCAGCCCATCTGATTAAAAATCCAGCAACGCAGCTTAAAATGTCAGACCGTTAAAATGTAGAGCTAAATGAAGCAAGTAATCTTGTGATTTCCTAGCCAGGCATGCCAGATGCACACACCTGGAGGCTGTTTTAGATGTTGACAGTGCTGCTTGGTTGTAATCCTTTCCAGCTGAGCCCTCTCGTAATGGACTGTGTTGGGCAGTCTTTAGTTTAGATAGTTAACTTGAATGACATCAAGGAGAAGGAGATTTCGATTTTCAGGCCTGTTAATAGACACGCCATTTCTTCCTTCCAAATATGACTTAAGCACTTTGCAGGGAGGGCCATTTCACATACTAGAGAAGTGGCTCTCAAACCTCAGCAGATATCAGAATCCCCACAAGGGCTTGTTCAAACATAGATGCTGAAACCCCAGCGTTTCTAAGCAGGAATCTTGGGTAAAGAATTTGCATTTCTAACGAGATTCCCTGGTGAGGCTGCTGCTGCTGACAACCGCTCTCTTACAGGATGTAAAATGTATTCCTGGTTCTGCAGATTACTTCCCACTCATAGTGACCAGCTGAATGTTTAACCACTGTCCACCAAGGGTCAGATAGGCAATATATAAGCCAAAAAGTCCACTGCCACCGAGTAGATTCCGGTCCGTGTTGTTGTTAATAGGTGCACTCCAGTTGGTTTCCACTCCTAGTGACCCTGTGTACAACAGAAGGAAATACCGCCCAGTCCTGTGCCATCCTCACAATTGTTCTTAGGTTTGAGCCCACTATTGCAGCTGCTGTGAAACTCATAGTGACCCTATGTAGGGTCTCTGAGACTGTACATCTTTATGGAAACAGGCCGCCTCATCTTTCTCCAGTGGAGTGACTGGTGGATTTGAACCGACACCTTTTCAGTTAGCTGTCCAAAACTTTCCCCACAGCATCATCAGTGTTCCTCTGGCCACCAAACATCTTTAGCTGTCCAGGTCGGCTCCACTTATTTGCCTTTTCCCTCTTTTCAATGAAGTTGGTGTTTTGTAAAAAATAAAATTCCCTCAACAGTGAGTTCCCACCACATGGCACTATGCTAGCTTCTGGAGGAGGCAGCCATCCAGCAGATACGACTCTGTGACAGAGGTTGTGGTTGTGAGTGAGGGTAGGGAGCACAGGGAGAATGAAGGAAGGAAAACCCACACCACCGCATATGGTTATAAAATGTGGGGGAGGGGTAGTGATAAAGAGGTTATCCTGTGCACAGAAATCTGGCTTGCAATCATATTGTAGGATCCAGAGTGAATGGGTCGTGGTCAAGTGATGGTGAAGTAAATGAAAATGAGACCATGATTAGACCTAAAAAAGTAAATACAAGAAAGTGAATTGAATCAGTGCACATTTGTCCCAGTGATGCTTGAATAACCATTTAACCGATGTTATGCTCTGCCCCATTTTTAGATTATGAGCTGAGGTGAAGGTGATAGACAGGAAATGCATAATTAAATAGTTAATCCATAGATGATATCACTTAAAATGGCTTCTGTTATGAACTAGAAACCTCAGCAAATTCTGCAGGTTTTTATCTGATAAACTATATTTTCCCCCAAGTGTTTCCAAAAGAAATATGTTTATTAAAATTTGAGATTTTCCATCAAGATGGCCCAGTACGCTCTTGCTTTAGTGTACAATTTCTGCTCCCAATAAGTAGTAATGAGAGACAAAAATGAGCTCATGGTGAGAGTAAATACCTTTGTGGCTCAGAAATGTATTAGAAAAGCAAAAGAGTAGACAGAGGTAAAGCCGGAGGGCTCTTGGCATCTGGGTCGGATAGTAAGCAATTGAACTTCTGTAAGGAAGGGAGTCTAATATACTCTCTGATTCTTCCAAGCTGGTGGAAGAACAGAGACATAGTTGATCAACCAGGAGATTAACCAAATGACCAAATGATTCAGGACTCACATCTGTGATAACATGAGCACACTGCAAAGGGCAAGGATCTTAGACCTGGTTCTAGAACTGGAGTATGGGATTTGGAGGAGAATGTCATAATGACTGGAAAAACATTGAAAGATTACTAGAAATGGGTAACACTGAAGGACAGAAAATAAACAAATAGAATCTCTCAAAAACTGAGCTTTCAAAGAGGGTGAGAATGGTTGCAAAACTTGAAGAATGTAAATCATGTCACTGAAATGTACATGTACAAACTTGCCCTGGTGGATGTTTTATTATGGACATTCTCAACAACAGCAACAAAAATAAAATAAGATATTGGGGGGAATCAGATTGTAAGCCAAAAATCTAGAACAGGTAAAGAAATCAAATGAAAGGAAATTGGTCAAGAATATTGAAATTAGATTAATGTTTGTTTTATCACTTAAAATAAACTCATAAAGAAGTCAGAAAACAACTTTAAGATATATGCCTACCACACCTTCTTCTTCTGGAAAAACAGAGTAGAAATGCTTTTCTCTATTAATCTAAGTACAACTAAAATCCATGAACATAATATATAAAACAAATCTGAAAAGAATCTGAAAAGTTGAAATATCATGAATACTTCCTCATAAGAAGGCAGAATGACTAGAAAACTCGAGACCCGATATTTCCTTATACAGTCTCATATTTCAGCCTTGCTACCTTAAATACCAATGAACACAGACCAAATGAAGCCCCAAGAAGAGTCAGCGCTCTCTGTCCAAAGGTCTAGGAAAGGGAAAGCCTAGCAATAGGAAAGTCATTGTAGACAATGACTGCTGTACATCAGCCAAGCCTTACAGGACACACACACACCGCCACACTGCTACCCCCGACAGGAAAGACCAAATAGAACATCTAAATTTCCTCCCCACCAGGCCATAGCAAGGTGCACTAGGCCCACATCACCATGCTGTCAGAATGACTGACAATAGAAAAAATGACTGTTATACCAGCTGAAAAATTCCTGCATTGAAGAAAAGCATGAATCCTTAATGTAAAAGAATGCCCCAAATACCAAGCAGGATGTGTTCTGCTGGGCTCTCTAGAAAAGCAAAACCAGTGATATACATATACAAAAAGTTATATTTTTAAGTCTCACATCATTGGAGAAGCTGGTAAGTGTAGAGTCCAGTTCTAGTCCATGGGTCAGGTTTAAGCTGGAGGCTTATCCTGACATGTGTGGCTGCAGTGGCTGATGAACCAGGCATCAGGAAGATGATCAGAAAAGCCGTAAATTGATGGATGCAAAGGTGGATCATTCCATGGTCAGCAGGTCAGACCTGGTGGATGCAGAGTCTAATAAATCTAAAATCAGCAAATCAAATAGCAAGCTGCTGATGGTTCCCAGGGCTGGCAGGCAATATGATGGGCTGTAGGCTCAAGTCTAAAAAAACCACAGGTTGATGAACCAGACGCAGAATCCAGACCAGCAAGAATCAAGCTAGTTTTCCCACAACGCCAACTTATATAGGAAACAGACCACACTTGAGAGAAAACTGCCTTTCCACTGAACCAGGGTTGTGACTTGAGTAAGGGAGTCACACTAAACCCTAATATTCCCACAATTGCTTCTCATATCATAGAGTTGATTATATTATGTTAGATTACATCATGGAAGGTTACTACCAAGCTGCTGAGAATCAGGCCGAGCCAAGTTGACACAAAACCTTTCACACAGAATACATGCCAATAAACAATGTGTCCAACTGCAGAACATGAAAGATAATATACAGGTGACCTGCCAGAGAAAAAAGATAGAACTGACCTTTAAAGTTTAGATTCACAGCATATGTCTTCATAGATGTCAAAAGATACAGGATTAATAACCTCAACGTGCTGAGGGTAAATTTTAGCCTAGCATTTTATACCCAGCTAAAGATTTTGTGACAAAATAGATTTATTTCCAGAGGACAAGCGGAAGAACCTTCTGCTCAAAGCAACAAAACTCAGAAGAAAATGCAGTGAGAGCATACAATTAGTAAGTAAGCATACTTAACTTTGACAAGCAACAAGCCTTCTTTACAAAACAGTTAAAAGAAAATTCTGGACAGTAATAAAAAGGGAGGGAATAGAGGTTTTGTTTTTTTGTTTGTTTTTAAGATCATTTATTGTGGGCTCTTACAACTCTTGTTATAATCCATACTTCAGCTGTATCAGACATACTTGTATATATATTGCCATTGTTCTTTTCTAGACATTTACTTTCTTTTAAAAAAAATATTTTATTGGGGGCTCGTACAATTATCATCACAATCCATACATCCATCCATTGTGTCAAGCACATATGTACATTCGCTACCCTCATCCTCAAAACATTTGCCTTCCACCTCAGCCCTTAATATCAGTTGCTCATTTTCTCCTTTGCTCCCCAGCCCCCTCCCTCATGAACCCTTCATAATTCACAACTTATTATACTTTTGTCATAAATTACACTGTCCAACGTCTCCCCCAGTCCTCTTCTCTGCAGTCCCTCCCCCAGGGAGGAGGAAATACCTAAATTCTTGTGATTGGTTCCCCCTTTCTACCTCACATTCCCTTCACCCTCCAGGCATCACCCCTCTCACCACTGGTCCTGAAGGAGTCATCTGTCCTGGATTCCCTGTGTTTCCAGTTGCTTTCTGTACCAATGTACATCCTCCGGTCCAGCCAGATTTGTAAGGTAGAATTGGGATCATGATAGTGGGGGGTGGGGAAGCATTCAAGAACTACAGGAAAGTTATATGTTTCATCGTTGCTACCCTGCACCCTGATTGGTTCATCTCCTCCCCAAAACCCTTCAGCGAGGGGCTGTCCAGTTCATTGAAGCCCTTGCCACATCATGGAGAGCAAATAACCTTACAGGTATTAGAAAAAAATTAGTGTTGATTTACATGTTAAAATGGATGGCAATCATGTACCCTAAGACCAGCAGAATAGATGGTGCTGACTGTCACCATTGACTATTCTGCTCAAGGCCACAAGAGATGGACCCTGATAGAAAGGGAGAAAAATATGGATCAGACACTCAAATTCTTAAAATTAAAGCAAAAAACATTTTCCTCAACTGGCTGAGACTGAGGGACATCTGAGATACCCTATGAACTTGGAACCAAAATTAACCCCTGAATCACCTTTGAACTACATTACAGATTGGCTCACAAAATAAAGGATATCACCCAGGAGCACCATGCTTCTGTTTAAAAATCACCTGGATGAGACCAAGCAGTAAAGAATGACTTTAAAACAAGAATGAGAATGTCAGGGATCAGGGGAGCTAAATTAATGAAAACATAAGAACCAGAACAGAAATAAGGAGAATGCACCCGCTTTGTGAAGAATGTAGCCATTGTTGCTGAACAATCTCTGTGGAAAACTGCTGACTGAGAACCTAAACTACTATGTAAACCTCTACCCAAAAGACAAAGTTTTTGCTTTTTAAATGTATGAGTAGCCACTAATACAAAATTTAAAATGTATCTTTCAAAAAGAAGAATGGGAGCCCTGGTGCCGTAGTCATTATGTGTTGGGCTGCTAACTGCAAGGTCAGCAGTTCGAAACCACCAGTTCTTCTGATGAAGAAAGATGGAGTTTTCTACTCCTGTAAAGAGTTACATTATCAGAAACCCACAGGGGCAGTTCTACCCTGTCCTATAGAGTCACTGTTAGGCAACATCCACTTGATGGCAGTAAAAAGAAGAATGTAGAACAACGTGTTAATCCTACATAAGTCAGAAAAGGAGAACAAAAATAGATGCAAAGAGTAAAGAGAAAAAGAAATTCACAGGCTGTGGGACAAGGGGCTAATCTCTATAATCTGTAGAAAAAGATAAATCGCCCAATTTAAAAAGGGGCAGAGGACCTTCAGGCAGCCAACAAACATAAACAAATGCTCCCTGACACTAGCCATCCAAGAAGTGCAAATGCAAATAGTGAGATAACACCTTACCTCAGCATTGATAGCAGTGTTCAACAGAGGAGAAGCCCACAACTGCTGGGGGCTGTGGAGAGACTGGAACTCTCTCCTACTGCTTGTGGACCTGTAAAACAAGCAACCACTGTGGGAAATGGTATGGCCCTTCCTCAAACAATTGGGAATAAAATACCACATGATCCAGCAATAGCAGTACTTGGTATATAAAAACCAAACTCACTGCCTTCGAGTAAATGCCCACTCCTAGCAACCCTTTAGGACCAGGCAAAATGGCCCCTATAAGCTTCTGAGATTGTAACTGTTAGCAGGAGTAGAAAGACCCAGCTTTCTTCCACAGAGCAGCTGGTGGTTTTGAACTGCTGACCACGAGGCTAGAAGTCCAACGCATAACCACTACCCCACCAGGGATCCTCACTTGGCATATTCTCTCTAGAAATAAAGACTATAGTATGAATGTTCTTTATGCACACTGTGTTCTCCGCAGCATGTTTTCACGGTAGCAAAACAACAACAAAACCCTGAATGCCCATCGATGGAAGTACAAACTTTGTGACATGCACATCGTTAAAACATAATGACAAATTTGTGAGACAGCTCACAACTTGGATGAAGTTGGAGAACATACGCTGAGTGAAGTTAGTGGAACATAAAAGGGCAAGTGTTGTATGGGATCACAGTGATTAAAAAATTCAAGAAAAGGTTTTCATACCCAAAGAAACAGACTGTGGTGGTTGCCAGGGGCGGGCAGGCAATGGACGAAAGGAGAAACAGTCGGCCAGAGGTAGATGGGTGTGAACTGCACCGGAGGGAAGATCACATCCCACAAGAAGGAAAGGGGACAAAAAGCAAAAGCAGGAGAAAGCTTGAGCAGGGCAGCCACTGGAAGGTTTGATCCATTGTTGAAGTTGTGGAATGCCAAAAGAGATCTGATCTATAAGACCCCTCCTAATTTGCAATAAAAAGTTTGGGGTGGTGGGAAGGAACAAAACAAAATGGTAAAAATAAATGTATCTCATTAATAAAAGTAATTTCAATGTGATTAATATAGTTATTAAAATGGAATTACCAGATTGAATGAAAATATAAAATACACCCATATGCGGCTTATAAGAGAAAACGTACAAGACAAAATACAGCTGTTGAACAGCATGGCTTTGAATAGTGTGGGCCCATTTATACACCGAGTCTTTTGCTCTTGCTACTACAGTGAGCTGAGGTTGTGAGCAAATCCTACGTGTTCACACAGAGATGATTAGTGGCACATGGGGTTTAAGGGGATTCTCCCGATGCTTGAGCTCACCACAAGAAAAAGTCCACATTGAAGTGGGTCCACATAGCTCAAATCTGCATCGTTCAGAGGAGAACTGTAAACTATCTTCAGGTCTTCCACGGAGCAGCAGCAGGTTGGTGCCCCTAACTCTCGTGCTGTTCAAAGGGCAACTGTATATTTTAAATAAGTGGACGTTTTAAAAAGGATATACAGGGAAAAACCAATTTACAAAAATGCATACCAATATATTATAAAACAGAATTTTTAAAAATGTATTAAAAGGGATCAGGAAAAAACCCAAATTCACTGTCATTGAGTTGATTCTGACTTATAATGATCAGCTACTCAAGACTGTACAGTTTTACAGCAGAAGAAAGCCGAATTTTTTCCCATGGAACCAACTGGTGGGCTTGAACCGCTAACCTAGCAGTTAGCAGCTTGTCTCACAGCACCGCCAGTTCTCCATACAAAGGACAAAAAGAAATGCTAAGAAAAGAAATGGCAAGATGAACATAATTATCTTCTAAGACTAAGAAGGGTTTTGATACTGGTTAAATGCACTGGACAAACATTTATTTTTTAAGAAGCAAGAATCTCCAATGATTTGCATATATGTTAAATATTTTACTTTATAAAAATGAAATAATTTTTTAAAGAAAGGAAATTGATGTCCACACTACGAAGCGCCGTATTTTAAAACTGGCGTACAATGTGTGATATACAAAGGGTGAAGATACCTTTCTATTGTGCAGCTCTCAGGGAACACAAAGGGGATTAGGCTTGACGCATTCCTATGCATTTTTCAAATGATCCAAATAAGATAATTCTATTTTGTGAATTGGGAGAGACACTAGAGAGTCTCTTCCCTATGGAATGGACAAAGAAATCCATATTTATTTTTTAATAACTACGAAAGTATCGTTATTTTCATCTGGGAGTTGGATATATCAAGAATTCCATTTTAAAGGATAAATTATAGAAAAGATATGGCAGGAAATTGGCTCCATAGGGATGTTTGATTACAACTAGTAATCCTTTTGACTTTTCAAAGACTGTTGATATTCCAGTTATCCCTATACTCACTGCCCCCATCTACAATGGGATGTCTTGAAATGTTCTTCCTCTTGAATTATTTGTCACAAAATTTTTATCCCTGATCATTTTTATATCCAAAGGCCCCATTAGTAGCACTCACCTCTTACATTTTGTGCCCGTGTTATTGCTTTCCAAAGCTCTCGCTTATGGTAACAGAGCTGCGAAAATGGCATGACAGGGCCATCTGACCTCCTCTGATTTTCAAGGGGGAGAGTCACCAGCATCAGGTCAAGGCTAATTCCAATGACACAGACAAACTTCCTCTGTGCAACCTTTTCACCAACTCTGACACTTGTCATTTCTCCCACGGCACTCTGTTCTTTCCTGAGTGTGATCATTCATGGCTGTGACTACGCAGAACTCATAGACAATATGATTATAGGGCTCACTAGGAAGTGACAGGTTACAGATCAGGATCATAAATGACTCAGGATACAGTTCTTCCATCAGGATAATGGTTTCTCAGTCATAACCAAAGGCACACCTCTGTCTGACCCTTAGGCCCTTGGGGATCTTGAGCTGGCCACGCCTCTATCCTACTCAGCCACCTATTATAAAACTCTTTAGCTCACCAATAAGGCCCTAGAAATACCCCACTCCACCAGTACACCTGGACTAAAAACCACTCAGTTCTTTCACTGTTGGTCAGGAAGTCCTCTACGTGCCATCTCTTGATGGTGTCCTGGGTTTGCTACCTACCTCTGCTGCTACCACTTTTCTGCCATGGCTTTTTGGCCATCAATGTCAATTAGATCAAGCATAATTGTACAATTGCTACCACAATCAGTTTCCAAACATTTTCTTTCTTCTTGAACTCTTTGATATCATCTCCCTTTTATCTCCTCCCTGCCCCACATACCTCACAAGAATCCTTATTATTCTTATTATATATTCTTATTATCTCTTTTCTAGCTGTATCTTACCCCCTCCAATATATGCACTATCCTTTCTTCTTGATGGTACTAAGCAGGTCCCCCTCCTTCCTACTCCCCACCCAACCCTATCCACCTCTGGAATGGCTCAGTTTAAACCTACGGGGATGACAAAACTGACCAATCTCCTCATTGGGGTTGCATACACATTTTTTGCATGGTCTCACTGCCACACATGCACCTTGTTTACTTTATGCAAACTCTCCAATCCCACTGGGGAGCCACAAGCACTTCATATGCATAATCCCACCCAGTCTTTTGTTGATAATTACAAAAATTATAGCTAGAAGGACCATATTAAGTAATTCACTGCATCCCAAGAGCCTTAAAAACAGATATTGCCGATCTCTGAATGTTCCATTGGCAACAGGATAGTGAAGTAAATTGAGGCAAACTCACTTGATGGACTATCCAGCCTGATCATTAAAGCAGGCTTACATAGGAGCATATTGATAGTCAGATGGCATGAAAGACACTTGAAGCAGAATTCCATGCCCACGCTGACTGTCAGTACGCAAAATGTCAGTGTGGGTGGTTTGTTAGCTGCCATGGAGTTGACCCCGAATTAGAGCAACCCCATGCACAATGGACTGAATGCTGCCTGGACCTGTACCACCCCTATGATGGGTTATAGACTAGAACACATTTCTATTGTAATCCATAGGATTTTCATGGGCCAAGTTTCTAAGTAGATCACCAGGCTTTTCTTCTTAGTACATCTTAGTTTGAAAACCCCACTGAAATCTGTTCAGCACAAACCTCCACTGACAGAAAGGTGGTAGCTGTGCATGAGAAACGTGGGCCAACGATCTACCACATTTGAGGTAAGAATTACTCACTGAACCATCAACCCCTCCACTATATTAAGATACTAGATCAAGAGCTATTGCAATTGGGTGGTGTCATAGTTATCTAGTGCTGCTAAAATAGAAATATCACAAGATTGTGAAATCCAAATCCTAAGGAGGGAACAGTATCAAAGCTTCAATTCTTGATGCTGGTCTGCAGAAGGCTATCGATGACAGTTGTATTAGACAGGATTCTCTGGAGAAACAAGACCAGGATACTTATGATTTGACATATAGATAAATTAGATAGATGATAGATAGATAGATGATAGATAGATAGATCGATAGAGATATATACAAAATGAAGACATAAACAGCTAATTAGTCCACAGAGCAGTTCAGAGGGCTCAATTTAACTCACTTGCATGAGACAGTTAATATACTGGCAGTCTTTCAACCCACAAGGGCTGCTGGGTGCAAGTCAAGGAAGCAGACAACTGAGTCTTCCCTACAGCAATACAAGCATTCCGGGCAGCAAACAGTAGGACAGGTCACCAACAGTCAGCCAGATGACAGGTCTGTCAGTCCCCAGCTCAGGTGATGTATATATCAGCAGTGTGGTAAAGCAGGTCTTGAAGGAACCTCAAACAATAGTGACACAGTCCATGGGTTGGGTATCCCATGGGTAGAGTAGCATGTAAGTTGAGGCAGCCTCACCCTGGTCCGGTTATCAGAGAGCAAGAGACAGAAAGGTAATGCTCGCCCAGCCATTTATCTATTTGCCCTTCAATTAAGCTGAAACTTTATTAATCCCACATGTTCCTATTGGTCAGGTTGGCACAGTAAGCCTACCTATCACAACAGTGGAAGCCTAAGATCTATTTTCAGGATCCCCACACACATTAAGCCTCTGTTGCATTTCCTCTGACTATAGTCCAGGGATGTTCATAGTCTTACTATTAAAGAGAAAGCATTGTAAAGTTGATTGTAGTAGATGAAGTTGGGTTAAAATATAATGCCTTATCATCTGATCTCCCTTTTGGTCCATTATAAAGTTGTTCCAGTTTTTAATATTTTCTGATTCCTTTTTGGTTTGGTTTGGTTTGGTTGTTGGTTTTTTTTTTTTTCTGTTTGTATGACTTTCTGTATGTGAAATCCAGGATAGATAAATCTACAGAGACAGTGACTGGATTGATAATTGCCTGGGGGCATGACAGGGGAAGTTGGGGGGGAAAGGATAGCCAACAATAATGAGTACAAGAAAGAAGAAAGTGTTCTGAAATGAATTGTGGTGATGATTGCATACCTCTTCATAATATGATTGTATAATGTGTGAATCATATGCCTATGGAACTATCACAAAGAGAGAAATGTCACAAGTGAGTGTAGTGAACAGAAATTAAGTTTCTTACAGGTTCAGAGTTTGGACATTAGAATTGCGAGTGCCAGCTCTAGAGGAAGTCTTTCTCTGTGTGTGTTCACAAGGGGAAAGGGCCTTGTCTCTGTCTCTCTCTAGCTGCTATCCCTGGGACCCTTGGCGATCATGGGGCTTGTCTCTTTTGAAGTTTGGGCTTGTTTGCTTAATCTGCTCTTTTCTATCACAAAAGAAATTGATTTAAGGCACCCCCTACACTCATACCGTCTAATTAACATAACAAAGAAGACTCATTCCCAAATGGGATTTAAAATATAAGAGTCAGGATTTACAAAACAGATTTGGGGGACACAATTCAATCCAGAGCAGGTGGTAAGATTGTAAATGATTTCCTTATCTTTTCCAAGATTGTTCATCTAGTTCATCTATAATTAAATGATTTTACCTTTATAAATCCAAAATAATTGCATTTTCAAATTCCTTAGAGGGATTTGAAGAAGAGTGGGAAAGACATGAACTTCTTAAAGCAGGAAAAAACGTCAATGCAAGCAGAAGGCACCCAGTACTAAACGGCAGGCTCACAATGGCACATTCGGCTATAAAAGGGGGGATCAAGCCAAGGAAAAAAATCAAACACTAATGCCCAAAAGAAAATGAAGACTTGAGAGTTAAGCACTTCAGATTTTTTATTAGCTCTTAGTAAATAAAGTAAGATTAAAGGTAGGCATTGGAGACAGCCAAGAAATCTTCACTCCTCACCCTCCTCTTGGTCTTGGCGGTAAGCACGGATTAAACAAAGACCATATGTTCTGTTATTTTACCTGGCCAGGAGGCTGGAGGGCTTAGAAGAGCTTTCAGGTGTTCATCTCAGCTGGGGCAGCTGAGCTGTACTTTGACTTGAAGTGGCCACTTAAGGCAACCAAGAGTCACCAATGCTGCAACACAATTGCGTGCAGCTTGATTTCTCATGGGGCTTAAACATTCTACGCAGGACCGCCTGGAACACAGGCTTAACCTTTCCCCTCTTCAAAGCATGCTCCGCATACCTACCATGTACTTAGCCCCATTCTTCCCCGCAGGGTATTCCACAGATGCAAGAGACTGAGGCAGACAGAAGAGCCAACGGCTTGAATCTGTAAGAGGAGTGGAATCGGGACAAGGCTCTCTGTCTAGACCACACCCCTGACTGAGGGCTTGATTTGGTAACTTGTTTATGAAACCCTCGATCTTGTTGTGTTGTTGATTTTTAATGATCTAGGTGAACTATACGTGAAAAAGAAGTGTCATAATTAAGAATGCTATAGAGAGCTGGTTGATTTTCTGTGTGTCACCCATTCTCTGGCTGTGCCCCACCCTCTTGTGTGGTCAGGGCACAGAGGGAGAGTCTTCCTAGAAGTAAAGGCACTGACACCCCCCTGCCCATCCACCCCTTTACCAAGCATCAGGAAATGGAGCATCCGTTGGTTTCCTGGGCTTTTCTTTCTAATCGGGGACCAGGAGCAAACTAAGTACTGTACTTCCATTTGTATTCTGTTATGGATTTCATTGGGCGAGAAGGATATTTTTAAACCCCAACAGCTCTCACTGCCCTTCAGTTGCTTCTGACTCATAGCCACCCTGTAGGATAGAGTAGAACTACCCCTGTGGCTCTAAATATTTGTGTGAGCAGAAAACCTCATCTTTCTCCAGGAGCAGCTGGTAGGTTTGAATCACTAACCTTGTGGTTAGCAGCCCAACATGTAACCCACTACATCACCACACCTCCTATCCTAACTGGTAGTACGTGTGAATGTGGTATTTGAAGATGTTATCAGTTTAATGAATAGAAGATTATATTGGACTGGTTGGGTCCTAATACAATATGTGTGATATCCTCACAAAAAGAAGACACAAATACAGACAGAGAGGGAAGACAGGTCTGGGAAGACAGAGGCAAAGGTTGGAGCAAAGCATCTGTAAGTCAAGGACTGCCAAGGATTGCCAGGAACCACCAGAAACTGGAAGCAGCAAAAGGAGAGCTTCTGGAGTCTTCAGTGAGAGCATGACTCTGCTAACACCTTGATTCAGCATTCTGGCCTCCCAAACTCTGAAAGCATCGATTTCTGTTGTTTTGAAACAGCCGGGCTGTTGTACTTTGTTATGACAGCCTGGGAACTAATACAGATGCAAAAACATGTAACTTATAATATTTAAGATAGAGTCCAACCAGAATCTGGTGGGGAAGCAACACAGCAGCAGTGCCCAATTAATGGTCATTTTAAATATTCTTTCCACTTCATGACATTATTTATGGCATCAACTTCAACCTCCTGCCCAAGACTTTATCAAGATGGAGACAACCAGATGACTTGCTGCTCCACCCTCAATGACTGTTTTTCTCATGAGCATATGAGTTCTCTTGACAAAGCCATTAATATGAATGTCTTAGTTCCTGAGCAACCAGGAGTGGACAATATGCAGAGCTCTTGTGGTCTGTCATTATAATGCTAGTCAGCTTCCGGTGTTTCTTTGGGTTCCTTGAATTCTTGTTAAAAGAATCCAGACCATATCACAGCTTTTCCTGCCTTCTCTTCCTGCATGGTCTTTCTCCTGATCCAAGGTTTGGCAGAGTTACACAGGTTGTGTTTTAAATTTAAATCACCTAGTAGCTGATCTTGATGTGCTTCCCCTACATCGACACAAAAACAGTCCCCTCAACTGATTCTCCATACCCAATATTTTTATAAAAATTGGCATTAGCGTCTGATCTAAGGTTTTCAATGATAAAGCGCATCTAAATGTATTCTTTGCCTTTCATTTATGTCCACAAATTTGGGAATAGGGTTAGTAAGAATTTCTTCTAAGATTGCTCACTTTGCATTGTTGGTAAGTAGTTTTCTTAGTTTTAACACACAATTATGGAATTTGAGTAAGCAAAACAGCTCTGATCTATAATGGAATTTATATTTGCCATCTACCTTATCTGTTCAGGAATTGCTTTGGCATATTTACTATTTATCACAGAAGAAAAAGTGAAATCACCTTTGACAATTCTTACTATGTCCAAGAAAATTCAAAGCAAAGGATACAACCAAATTTACTTGTGAGATCCTTTCTCATTTCAAAAGAAGTCTTCACTGAAAAAAACAAAACAAAACACCCAGAGCCAAAGAAAAATCAACACTATTATATCATGCATTCATCATTGCTGGATTGTTTACTGGAATGGGCCCCATGATTCTAGAAATATTCTTTGGCGTTTTGAATTTCTTCTGTTGTTTTGTTTCAAGTAGCATGTTTTTACCTCTATGATTAGCTAAAAACAATATAAACATTCTGGATCACATGGAGATCAATATATCCAAGAAGGCCACAAACAATTACTTATTCCAAACTTCTGGAGCTAGGCATATACTAGAATGCACAGATTTTAAGATTTTTGGAATATGATATGGTGCGTGTGCTATTTATTAACAGCCATCGTGAGACCTGGGGCAACCTTAAGAAATCATTATTGTTATCATTAAAAATGAATAATCACCAAGTAAAATAAACATAGAATATTAATAGACCATATTCTGGGCCATGAAAAGCTTGAAAGAATTTAAAAGAACTAAAAATATGCAATGCATGTTCTCTGACCAAAAAAGATAATTAAGCTAGAAATCAATAATGGAGTGCTGTCTGTAAAATTCCTCAAGTACTTGGAAAGAAAACAACAACTTCTATGTAATCTTTGTCAAAGAGGAAACCACAGTGAAATCAGGACACATTTTTAATAGAATTGAAATAAGTGCATAACAAATAAAATATAAGAAATGCAGCTAAACAATGTTAAGAAGGAAGTCCATAGCATTGTTCTTTTAAAAAATCTCAAATAATTTCCTACACTTCTAATTGAAGAAATTAGAAAACGAGCAAACTTAACTGAAAGCTTGAAATAAAGAAAAATCTACTATAAAGGTAAAACCAGAAGTCAATAGACTTGAAAACAAAAACATGATAGAAAAATCAATGAAACCAATGTCTGTTTTTTTTAATCCATGAAATTCATAAAACTTTAGCTAGATGACTAAAGGAAACAGAGACAACTCACAAATTTCCGATGTTAGGAACAAAAAGGGCACATCACTTAAAAATCCTAAAGACATTAAAAGGAAAGTAAGGAAATACAATGAACCAATTTATCACTGTAAAGTTGGCAATCTAGAGGCAGTAGCAAAAAAGGCACAAGCCTAGCAAAGCTTACTCACAAAGAAACGGGTAACCTGAATCATCTTATATTGAATACATAAAGTAATTTGTAGTAAAACACTTTCCAACAAGGAAAGTTTTAGGAACTGTGGATTTCATTGGCAAATTTTTCCAAACACTTAAGGAAGAAATAATACCATTCTATCCAAATTTTTCCTGGAAAAAGAGGATGTGAAACACATTTTGTATCAAATTATGAGGTTAACATTACCCTGATATCAGAGCAGACCAGACCGCATTTTTTTTAAAGAAAATAATTATATAGATCATTATTCCCTTAAAAAATCAGCAAATCAAATGTACTGTGACTAAGTGGAACTAAAGTAGGAATGCAATGTTGGTTCAATACTCAGACATTAATCAGTAAAATCCATCATGACCATCCCAAGAGATACAGAAAAAGCATTCGGCACAATTCAACATCTATTCATCATACAAACTCATAACAAACTAGGGATATAAAGGAACTCCTTCCTACTGATAAAGAATATCCACAAAATTACCTATCTCGCCTGCAGCTAACATCATGCTTTCTAGTTAATAGACTGAAAATTTCTCTCCGACATCAGGAGTAATGCAAGGCAATTCGAATTCCCATTCTACTGAAGGACCTCAAAATTCACTGCCATTGAATTGATTCCAACTCATACGGTCGCCATACAAAAATTCACTGACATCAAGTCAATAGCAACTCATGGCCACCTTGTAGGACAGGGGAGAATTGCCCCTGTGAGTTTCTGAGACTGTGAATCTGAATTTACAGGAGGAGAATGCCTCATCTTTCTTTTAAGGAGATGTTGGTGGTTTTTTAACTGCTGACGTATAGATAAAATTAAACGTACACTTACTAGAAGTCTCATTCCCAGAGATTTAATCAAGAAAAGTGGGAAGTCCTTATTTGTTTTATTTGTCCAACAACTGATGAATGAATAAAGAGGTGGTGACTCATTCATAAAATAGACTGTTATTACTATTGTTGTTAGGTACTGTTGAGTTGCTTCTGCCTCATAGTCACCCTATAGGACAGACTTGAGTTGATTCTGCCATAAAGTGGCCCTATAGGACAGAGTAGAACTGCCCCATTAGGTTTTCTAGGCTGGTATCTTTATAAGAGCAGACAGCCAGCTCGTCCTCTTAATAATCAGCTGGGTAGATATAAAATAGACTACTGCTCAGCAATTAAAAGGAACAACTATTGATACATGCAGCAACATAGATAAATCTCAAAAGCATCATATTGATTGAAAGAAGGCAATCTTAAAATTCCATATACTATATGATTCCATTTTTAAAAAAATACTTTTATTTGGGCCTCTTACATCTCTTATCACAATCCATGCATTCACCCAGTGTGTCAAGTACATTTGCACATATGCCGCCATCATCATTTTCTAAGCATTCTCTTCCCACTTGAGCCCCTGATATCAGCTACTCATTTCTTCCCCCCCCTTACCTGCCCTCCCTCCCTCACAAACCCTTGATAAGTTATAGATTATTATTTCCATAGCTTACATTTATATGACATCCTGGAAAAGGGGAAACTCTAAGGCAGTGGTTCTCATCCTTCCTAATGCCACAACCCTTTAACATAATTCCTCATGTTGTAGTGACCCCATAACCATAAAATTATTTTCGTTGCCACTTCATAAGTGTAATTTTGCTACTGCTATGAATTGGGCAACCCCTGTGAAAGAGTCGTTCGACCCCCAAACGGGTTGCGACCACAGATTGAGAACTGCTGCTGTAAGGCCTGAATACAAATGAATGTTTTCTTGAGTCTAGGGCTATAGGCCACATATGAACTATTTTGGGGGGGGGGCGGGGAAATAAAATTATAAAGCGAAGTAATTTATGAATTCTGAGAGTGAAAGAAAAGCGAACTGACCTTTATTTCACCTTTAAAAAAACATAAGATGAAACAAAATTAATTGATTGTTACAATAGTTTTGATTTTAAGATATCTGAGTACTCCTAAAATTTCTCCATGGGTGTCAGCCTTTAAAACACTCTGATTGTAATGGCAACAAACCTCTATCTCCATATGCTGACCACTAGGAACTGTGAAATAAAATTGAGATGCCCAGTGGGGGGACTTGGATGGAGGACTTTGTGGCACTTGAATTGTCAAGAGCTTATTATGAAAATGCATTAAAGGTGACCGAATCACTTAATCCTTCACACATGTTCCCATTAGGGAGCGCTGGGAGTGCTGAGTGGATTCACTGAGCTACTGTGTTAAGTGACTGGCCGCAAATCAAAAGGTTGGTCTCTCAACTCCACAGCCACACAGTGATACAGAGAGTGGTAGCCTGTTTCCATAAAGATTGCAGCCTTGGAAACCACATGGGCATCTCCTTGTCCTATAGGAGGGTAGCTAGGAGTTGGAATTGATTTGATGGCAATGGGGGCTTCTTGTAGATCAGCAGTTCTCAACCTGTGGATTGCAACCCCTTTGGGGGTCAAACAACCCTTTCACAGAGGTCGTCCGATTCATCACAGTAGCAAAATGACAGTGATGAAGTAGCAACGAAAATAATGTTATGGTTGGGGGTCCCCACCACATGAGGAACTGCATGAAAGGGTCACGGCCTTAGGAAGCTTGAGAACCCCTGTTGTAGATGAAGACCCATATACTTGTATTGCAAGCAAGTCTAGCATGCTCTGAGGTGAACACCTCCTGTTCTGGGTAATATAGAGGCATTGTTTTCAGATAGGGCTTGTTTGTTAAAAAGTAGAGAGAGCTCTGCAGAACAGTGCTTCAGAAGCATGAACAAGACCTGATTCTTCAGTTGAGAGTGGATGAATGTTTATGACTGCATTACAGCTGCTAACAGAAATCCCTCTGCTTCCCCCATGGAGTCATTCCGACTGGTTGGGACCAATGTTTAAAAGAGTATCATTGCAGGGAACAGGAAACAAACTGCCTTCTAAGAAAAGGATGGATTTTGAAACACACAGTTTGTTGGTGTGTAAATCCTAATCCCTGGAATTTATACATACGGTCCCTTATATGGCTTACCGATTTTATTAAAATTCCCTGTGACTGACTAGATGAGATGAATCATTAGACTTAATGTAAAAGTAGGAAATGAATATAAAAATTATTTTCCAGTGGGAGAATTACCTGATTCGTCTCAGTATGCGTGCATAATGGAGAAGTGGGGAAGCAGGGGGATGAGTTATCTTTGCTTTGGGGGAATCAATGGTCTACAGTCTTTAAATTCTTTCATTTGTCTGCCAAGGTGCCAGCAAGCCAGTCAAGCATCCATCGTCCCCCAAACCAAACTCCTTGACGCTCACTCAGCGTTACCCTGGAGGACAGGGTGGAAGTGCCCCTGGGAGTCTCTGAGGCTGGAACCCTTTCTGAGAGTAGAAAGCCCTGCTTTCTCCCTTGGAGTGGCCGGTTAGCAGTTAGCAGCCCAATTGCTAATGGCTACACCACCCGGGCTCCTAGAATCTATCCTAGGAAGTTTCTAATCACTAGGGATAATGAAAAAACGGATGAGCTGAACCAGGAAGCAGACAGTCAATGGTACAAACCTAGTTCACTGAAAGAGCTCGCCAGAGAATGGAGTGGTCACTGAGGCTATAGATGCGCCAATTTGGGGAGTTGGGGGCAGATAGAGAGGTCATGAGCCTAAAGTAGGTGTGAGCTCACAGAAAGGGTCCTGGTCTGCCCTGATTATGGTTCCGAATTCTTCCTAGTGAGATGTGAGAGATAAGGTTAGGCTGTAGGCTTCCTAGACTAATCCATACATTCTCTGAGCTTTGCATCATATGGGGCCCTTGTCTGGTGGCGCCTATTAACCTGAACCACCTCTGCACAGTAATTGACTGTGGTATACGTGAACGAATGAGTAAATCAAAGGATTGACAATTGGCTTGCTGGTCATAAACACAGTGGGTCTCAACCAGGGCAGGTTGAGAACCGCTGATCTAAAGGCAAATGGGGGTCTTGCTAAATTGCAATATGCCTTGTGAATGGCACATTCGCTGGGATGATGTCTCAGGTGTTCTTAAATATTCCAGCAATGGATAGAATGCCTTCCCAGGTAATGCATCCCCTCTTTGGGCTATTCTAAGTTTTCTTGATGTCTACTTTGCTCCCCACCCCCTGTTCATGCTCCCAGGCCCCTCGGGCAGAAAGTCCCCGTGCTTCAGCCCCGGCCACCCAACCAAGGTCAAACCAGAAAACTTTATAGCCCATGCAAATTACCCACTGCTCTTTTGGAAGGCTCCTCCTGGATACCAAAAGATTGGACTGGACTCTTCAACACATAGGCATTTTTCCACACAGCTAGAAAACGACACCTTTGTTCCTCCCACATAAAAGAAAAGCAAACCTTTGTTTAATGGTTAACAATTTTGAGCAGCTAGTACCTTTCAAACCTCTCCAGGGCCGAGATAACTATCTGGAGAGGCGAATTACAAACCATTTAGACAGGAGATTATGCCATGTTGACCTGCTCTGAAGTTTGATTTTAAACAGTGATTATATTCGTCTTGTGTAGGCTAACCTGACTTGAGCCTTGTTCTCAGGACTAAATGGTAATAGAGCAAACAAATACATTTGTACACATGTTGGAAAGAGCTCCGTGGTGGCAGGGACCCCCGTCAGATGGCCATAAGGTTGAAATTGGAGAAAGGCCTTAATAGAATCAAGAATTTAAACTGAAACCAATAACAACAACAACAAATGAGCACAGAGCACAACAAGTTGCCAATCTGCAAAGGGAAATATTCATTGATTGACTTCTGTAGGACTCAACTGTGAAGGGGAACAAGGTTTCAAAGATAACAGACACAATGGAACCAATTGAAAATAGTCTCCTCTGTTTTTTCTTGAAAGGGGCAGACATAAACTACTGGCACACAATGAAAAAAAATTCCCTTAACCAGCTTCAACCCCAAATTTCATTTGGCTGAAACTCTGCACACGAAATACCACACAGACGCAGATACACAGCCCTCTTGAAAGGATGTTTTATGAATTCTGCAGTTGTGCTGAAGATGTGCCATGAGCAAGCTTCATCTGGAACAATGGCAGCCGAGAAAAGCAAGTCCTTTCTGTCCAATAGCCAAATAAAGAACCCTTCTCCTGCCCCCATCCCTGGCCTGGTAGTTCCAACCCACGTATTTATTGCCAAAAGCATCAATTGATGGTATTGTCTCATGGTGGCAGGCAACTTTTCAGTGTTTTGATGTGTGGGTTAAACGATATGCCAATTCTCTGTTCTTAGTGCCTGCTTTATAGTCTCCAATTACTGTTATGTAATAAATATATAATTTGGAATAGCTAAACTATAACTTGGGTAAAATCTGAACTAACTTCAAACTATTTCTGAAAATTGGGCGGAACCTCAATCATTTGGTGAAAGGAGAACTTCAGGGTTGTTTTTATTTTCAGCATCCTTTTCATGCCGTGAGTGAATGGAAGTTGAAGAAAGTAACTTTTTTTCTTTATAAAGATACTTTGAGGCACCTGGGAATATTTGACTATGGACTGAAAGTGACAGGACAATGATGGATTATTATTTATCTTTAAGTAATGACATACTGCTTTCCTTTTATGATCCCACAAGGACTTGTTGTTAGGTACTGTCAGTCGGACTCACAGCAACCCTGCGTGGTCCTTTTGCCATCCTCCCAAAGGTTGTTATGTCTGAGCCTATGGTTGCGGCCACTGTGCTTATCTGTCTAGTTGAGGGCGGACCTCCTCCTTTCTGCTGATCTTCTGGTTTACCACGCACGATCGCTTCTTTCCAGGGACTGCTCTCTCCTGACGATATGTCCAACATACATCCGAGGAAGTTGTGCCATCCGCAAGTCTAAGGAGCATTCTGGCTGTACCTTTTCCAAGACAGATGTGCTGGTTCTTCTGAAAGTTCATGGGACATTCAATATTCGTTGCCAGCACCAGAATTCAAGTGCATTAATTCTTTTTCCGTCTTTCTTATTCAATGTCCAACTGTCCCATGCATAAGAGGTGATTGAAAATACGATGGCTTGGGTAAGGCACACCTTAGTCCTCAAAGGGACATTTTTGCTGTTCCACCCTTTAAAGAAGTCTTGTGCAGCAGATTTGCCCACTGCAGTGTGTTGTTTGATTTCATGACAGCTGCCTCCTCCATTTGTGAGGACATTGAGTCGGAACCCATACTGAAGGTTACCGTCCTTGATCTTCATCACCCAGTGCTTCAACTCCTCCTCAGTATGAGCAAGCAAGGCTGTGTCATCTGTTTATGATGCATTGTTAATAAACCTTCCTCCAATCCTGATGCAGTGTGTGTCATATAGTCCAGCTCAGTTGCTCAATATGCAGATTAATCCAGTGGTTCTCAACCTTCCTAGTGCTGCGACAGTTCCTCATGTTGTGCTGTTCCCCCAACCATAAAATTATTTTCATTGCTACTTCATCACTGTCATTTTGCTACTGTTATGAATCAGGCGACCCCTGTGAAAAAGTTGTTCAAATCCCCAAAGGGGTTGCGACTCCACAGGTTGAGAACTGCTGGATTAAATAAATTATGGTGAAAGGATACGACACTGATGCACACTTTTCCTGATTTTAAACCACTAAGTATTCCGTTGTTCTGCTCAAACAACTGCCCTTTGATCCATGCACAGGTTCCAAATGAGCACAATGAAGTGTTCTGGTATTCCCATCCTTCTGCACACTATTTATAGATTGTTATATGACACGGTATTTGTATTATTTATAGATTGTTATGTAACAATCTATATACTATAACTAACCATATATAACTATTTATAGATTGTTATTTAACACACTATTTGTATTATTTGTCTGATAGGAAATAAATCATAGCAACAAAACAAGTTATTTGCTAAGGAAAAAAAGTAAACAAATTAACCAACCTAGAATATGTTGATCATCAAAATTTCAAGGGACCACAAGGAGATGCCTGAACATACTTAGAATGTCTACCAAAAAGAAAGAAAGAGAAAAACACCCCGAAAATATCAAATGTTGGCAAGGATGAGAAGCAACTAGGAAAAAAACACAAAGAGGTGGGCTCTCTTTGAAAAGAGTTTACCAGTATCTTATAAAGGTAAAACACAGAATCATCATATAATATATCAACCAACCCCACTCCTAGGTATTTACCCAAGAGAAATAAAAATGTACACACACCCCTGTATGTGAATATTTATAGTAGTAGCTTTGTGATAATTATCCCAAACTAGAAACATCCAAAATGTCTTATCGCTGGTAAAGGAATAAACAAATAATATCCATACAACGAAATGCTTTTCAGAAAGAAAAGGAACAAAGGAACAGATGACTGACACAGGCGACAACAGCAACGTGGGTGAATCTCCACTTCATTCAGCTAGGTTCAAAAGGCCAGTCTCAAAGAGCTACCTACTACTGAATGCTACTTATACGCCATTCTGGAAAAGGCAAGGTGACAGGGACATGGAATAAGTAAGTAGTTATCTTCTGGTAGGAGAAAGGTTGACTACATTGGGTTGACTACATGGCTGAACCTTGGGGGTGGGTTGATGGACTCGTCATATCTTGATTGTCATGGTGAATTCAGAACTAATATGTGCTTGATGTGCTTGTCAAAAAGGAGTGAATTTTACCTTATGTGGATGATACCTCCAAACTAAAATACATCAAGAAAGAACCACATACATGGGGCATTTACCAGGATACTGCCACTATTTTGATGAGATGCAACTGCATATAGTATGTTTTCCTTTGCATGTGTTGCTATATTTTACAAATAAAATGGAAAATAATAAAAATTAATAAATTAAAGTTTTCCCCAAAAAGAGAGAGAAAGAAGTGTGACAGCCTTTAAAACTGTCCAGGTTCCATTCCCATCAGACCTTGAGGTAGTTAGTTTATTGTGCCAACCTGGCCGATAAACACAGGTGGGGTTAATTGAAGGGCGGAGGGATAAATGGCTCAGTGAGCCTCACTTTTATAGTTCTCAGGTCTCTTGCTTTCTGATGGTTGGACCAGGGTGCAGCTGCCTTAGCCAGTTCCCTGCTTTAGCTGGCAAGGCTCACTTCCTGCAAGACATCCCCAAGGAGAAGCCGCATGGATCTACCCCAATGTAGCCCTGGGTGCTGGAGCAGCCGTGTGGAGACCCCTGCCAGCGCTGAGATCCTTACACATTCAATGACACAACTTTCCTCCTGCAGTCGGCGTCATAATGCTTGTTTGGTGAGTTGGAGGAGGACTTTGTGGATTGGTGTTGGACATATGGGTTAATGAGTTACTGTTGGACTTGTGGGCTTGGGAAGCACTGGGTTGGGATGTTTTCTTGATGCGTGCTTAACCTTTATATAAAACACTCCCTTATACATGAGTTTCTGTGGATTTGTTTTTCTAAAGTACCCAGACTAACACAGACCTAAACATTGCTCCGGGTGGTTATAAAAGGAGGAAAAGTAAAATTGACACTGACCTAATTCTTTTGTGGCTCACAAGCTCATTTCAAACAATAAGTAAATAAGTTAAAAGAGAAAATTTCAATATGATCCAGTAGAATGTGTTGCCTTTGATTCAAACTACAGTAAAAGTTTTAAACGCTACTACTCATGTAAGGAGAAAACCTGTCGGAGCAGGAACACTCAAGTATTTTCCACTAATAGGGAGTGTTGGAAAAGGGGGAAGGATAAAAGGTCAAGGTCTCTGAAGAACAAGGCAGTCCTGCTCAGTTCTGACGCTCACGAGTTTCACTCTATTAGTCTTATAGAGTATAGTAAAATTTTCACTTTCATGTAATTTTTTAATTTTCTTCCTACTTTTCTCCTTCCCCCTTTACTTCCCCTCCCTCCCTCGCTTCTTCTTCTACCTATATTCCTCTATAGTGGAACCAAAAGATGAATCACATAAGTTTTGCATCTACCTTTCAGTGTGAATAGGGTGCGTGATGACTAGAAGGGTCTTCATCACTTTCTAGGGCTTTCAGCCCTGGCTGCATGGTGGAACCACCAGGGAGCTAAAGCAAGTCAACTGAAATACTGATACCTGAACCACAGTCTCTGGAAGATGCCATTTCAGTTGGTTTGAGTGGAGTCCAAGGCTTGTATTTCTTAAAAGTAACCTGGATGATTCTGCTGTGCAGCTAAGGTTGCTAACCCTAGATTCATATGAACTCTACTCAGGAAAAATATATGAACTCTACTCAGGAAAAATGAAATAGTTGTACTAGCCAAGCCTTTGTCTAGTATCCTATCCTTTTCAATCACCTGGAGATCTTGCTGAAAATGAGATTTTGATTCATTTGGTTTGGGGCAGGGTTCTATATCCCAAGCGCTGTGATTCTGCAGAGGTCATGAATCACCTTTGACCGGAAGTGCTAAAAGGCTTTTTAAAACACTCTGCTATTGCAAAGACTCACCTGATAAGTTTGGTCAATACTCAGCTTTCCATCTTCTTCGATTATTTTAGGCCATCTGTCTTGGGGCCCAGTTGTAGGAGGGCCTTCAAAAAGTTTGTGGCGATATGGAGTGTAAAGATAATGAAATTTTCCCGAATATTTTGAAGCCAATCTTATGTTCTTTTGCAAGAACAGCGTTACTTATCTTCAGGTTAACTTGAGCATATTAGAATGCTGGTGTCTTTGATACAGTGTTAGATGCCATTCTAATCCTTGCTTTTCTCTTGCTGTAAATTGACCGTAGCTGAGGAACATTCTTATGCAAAAATCGTGTGGGATCATTGTAGCAAAATTCATAATACTCAAGTAGTGGAAAGCACCCAAATGCCCATCAACTGACTGATGGATGGGCAAGCGGTAACAGAGAGCCAAACAAGAAAAGATGACTTGGCCATCTAAAAGGGGGTTTCCGATACATGTCACGACGTGGATGAACCCTGGAAGCATTATGCTGCATGAAAAACACAAGTCACAAAAAGGACCACATACTATATATTTATGAAAGGCCCAAAATAGAGACAGAAAGTAGACTATTGGTTGCCAAGGATTGGACAGAGGAAGGAGTGGGTACCAGGATTTCTTTTTGTTGTTGTTATTAAGTGCCGTTGAGTCGGTTCTGACTCATAGTGGCCCCATGCAGAACAGAATGAAACACCGCCCGGTCCTGTCCCATCCTCACAATTGTTCCAATGCCTGAGCCCATGGTTGTAGCCACGGTGTCCAGCCATCTCCATGAGGGCCTGCCTCTTTCTCCTGTCCCTCTACTTTACCAAATATGATGTCCTTCTCCAGGGACTGGTCTCTGTTAACAGCGTGTCCAATGTACATAAGACAAAGTACTTTGGGTGGGTGGGGGGGTTGATAAAAATACTCACAATTGGATTGCATCATCAGTGAATGCACTAAAAACTCCCTGAATTTTTCATATTAAAATGGTACGTTTTATGGTATGGAGATTATGTGCCAGTCTTTTTTAAGACCTTGTTCCCTAATTATCACAGAAAAATTTAAACTCTTTCTTTATAGACAGTCTCCAGCTTATGATGGGGTTCCATTCGGACAACTCCATCATGAAGTCGGTTCTGTAGGAAGTCAAACACCATTTTTTCCCTCAAGTTTTCATTACGATTACTTTTCATGATCAGATTCTTTATAAATCTGATCTTTGTCTTTGGGGCTTGGTAACATTACTCTGTATGTTTCGACATTGTTTATAGTGCATCTTACTTACAGTAACTCTAAAACCCACTGCCATCGAGTCGATTCTGACTCATAGGGACTCTATAGGACAGAATAGAACTGACCCTTAAGATTTTTGACACTGTAATTAAAAAAAAAAAATCTTGCACCTTAAATGGCCATTCATGAGCTTTCAAGACCCCATCCTATTCATCCAAGTAGGATGTAGAAGGTTGAAATTATGGATATGTTATTTCACTTGACCTTGGTGTCTCCTGAGACTCTGATTCAGAACCCAGTTCCCTCAAAGTGTTTGGTTATGTCAAAGATACTTTCATAACTTTGCCCCCTGTGTTCTCCACCACATCCATGGATATGTGTGCAGCAGAGATAAGTGCACACGGCAAATAAATGTTTTCTGTCAAATCTAGATCCATGGCGACATCTACCCATTATTACGCAAGTGTGTAGATAACGTTATTTCCCTCTGCTGCCTTTAACTCTTGTGAACCTCCCAATGTCTTCCCATTTCCATCATCTGTTGCTAACGGCCATTTTATTGGATCTAGTCCTCCCCTTCACCCAAGTTACCATTGTCTACTCTCTAGTCCATGACTTCCCCTCCCTCCCTTCCACTGTCACCCATGAAAGCCATCAAAGACTGTTCCTTTTAGTGTTAAAAAAAAAGTAAGACTTTTCATGACTTTTGACAATAGTGGTCTCATATAATAGTTATCCTTTTATTCCCCTTAGGGCCTGGGCTCCTTTAATTTATTTTTTCTTTCCAACCATGTTATTAGATCCTAATCTAGACATCATATCTTTCCATAGTTCAATCATATCATGCAGTGTTGTACAATCACTACCACGATCAGTTTCAAAAACAGTATTTGTCCTTTTGTGGTTGACTGATTTCACTTAACATAGTGTTCTCCAGGCACACCAGGGTCACGAGGAGGCTCACAGTTTCACCACTTTTCTGTAGCCATGAATAGTATTCTGCTGTTTATCCATTCTTCCACTCGTGGACATTTAAATTGTTTCCATTTTTTGCGATTGTGAATAATTGTTCGCTGTGATGAACACAGGTGTGCACATAGTGATCTGTGCTGGGGCTCCTGTTTCTCTAGGATGTATATCAAGTAGAGTGATTTGAAGTCACACAGTATTTCTATTTCCTACTTTTGGAGGAAGTGCCATCCACTTTCCACAGTGGTTGCACCATGTTACAGTCCCACTCGCAGAGTATGAAGGCTTCGGTCCCTCCACACCCATGCCAGCACTTGTCATTTTCTGATTTTTTTTGCACTTTGACATTAATGTTGGGATGAGAGGATATCTCATCATTTTGATTTGCATCTCTCAATTGACTAATGATCATGAGTATTTCTTCACGTGTTTGTTGGCCATCAGAATGTCTCCTCTGGGGAAATGTCTGTTCATGACTATGGTAGTTACATAATCTGGTGTCAATTTGGACTTGAGAGGATTAAGAGTGAAAGGCTGGAGCCTAGTCTGTCCATCGGATCATAGCCAATGAGGCCTCTATGTGGGCACGGCCTTCTCCTGAGAATACTGGGAATTCCTGAATTCCTGAAGTTCCTCCCTGAGAGACACTCTACTGACAAGACATATGGCACTATGCTGATAGACCCCATGCCCTGGGAACTGCAGGAGCCACTTGGAGACCCCTACCAGCACTGAGATGCTTACAAAGCCATTGGATCCAAAGGCTTTCTACCCACTGGCCAGTAATTGTCCTGCATTCAACATCATTGCATATGTTTCGTGAGTCTGAAGAGGATTTTATATATTGGTATCAGATATTTGGGCTCATATCGGACTTAAGGGCTTCAATTGGACTGGGTTGGGATGCTTGCTTTAAAAAAAAATTTTTTTCTGTAGAAAAGTGTTCTGGTTTTATTCTTTTTGTTTGTTGCTTTGGGGTTTTTTTAATCTTTTTATTGGGGGCTTATACAACTCTTATCACAATCCATATTACATCAATTGTATAAAGCACATTTGTACATTCATTACCCTCATCATTCTCAAAACATTTGCTCTCCACGTAAGCCCCTGGCATCAGCTCCTCATTTTTTGTCCCTCCCTCCCTGCTACCCTCTCCCTCATGAACCCTTGATAATTTATAAATTATTATTTTCCTTTATATAAAACTCTCTCTTGTACACATAAGCATGTTTATGAATTTGTTTATCTAGTCTACCCAGACTAACACAATGACCTCTGCCCATTTTAAAATTGGATTATTTATCTTTTTCTTGTTGAGATGTTAAAGTTTTCAGTACATTTTATAAATTAGTCCCTTGTCCAATATGCCATTGCCAAAAACTATTTTTTGAGTCTGTGGATTCTCATTTTACTGTTTTGGTGAAATCTTTTTAAAATTTTTATTTAATCGTTTTATTGGGGCCTCATACAACTCTTACCACAATTCATCCGTCCATCCATCCATTGTGTCGAGCACATGTGTACACTTGTTGCCATCATCATTCTCAAAACATTTGCTTTCTACTTGAGCCCCTGGTATCAGGTCCTC
>NW_022103951.1:17869698-17884237 GCF_000313985.2 Echinops telfairi
CCACCAGGGCTCCTTTTGATGCTTATAAGGTCTCATTTGTAGGCGGTTCCAGTCGTCTCATTTGTCTTCTGCTGTTTGTGTGTTTTCAAATATGCTTGATACCGTATTCCAACCTGCTTCAGGGACCCTAAATCTGTCCCTACTTATTCACTGATGGTCTTTATGGTGCCAGGTTTATATGTAGGTCTTTGATTACTTTGGATTTCATTTTTTGTATACAGTATAGTGTAAAATATGAGTCTTGTTTCATGCTTCTGAAAATGGATATCCAGTTTTTCCAGAACCACTTATTAAAGACACTAGCTCTTCCACATTGAATTCTTTTCGGACTTTTGTCAAAGATTGTAGTTGGATGGATTATTTCTGAGTTCTCCATTTTGTCCCATTGGCCTATGTGTCATGTGTGATGCCTTTACTGTTCTAAGAGTAGAAGCAGATTCCGAGTAGAACTTGTTCTCACTTTTATGAATTGGTTTTGTACTAATACCAAGCTGTTTGGAGTACCAGCACTGGGTAGTAGGTTTGGGAGACTGCAACTGTTTATGGGAGCAAACTGTCTCATCTTTCTCCCTTAGAGAGCTTGGTAGGTTTGGACTGCTGACCTTGCAGTCAGCAGCCTAATGTTTAACCCCCCCACACCACCAGGGCTCCTTATTACTAATATTAAGATGCACATACATACATGCACACACACATATCAGATGGTTGTTTGTGCAATTCATTTTAAGTCAGACATCTATATTCTATAAATGAAGTAGCATTCAGATTTTTTCCTTTGAGATAACTGGTATTTGATCGTGGCCATTTTTGTTGCTTTTGCTGTTCTAATGGCTGAGATTCCCCGTAGAACTTGTTCTCACTTCTATGAATTGTCTTTTCTAAAACTCTAAAATCATTGGTTATCTTTTAGGGAGTTTCTGGATGGGTCTTTGACAGCTTTGTATTCTGATGCCAAGTACATGGCTAGGATGATCCATTCATTCAAATTTGCTGACTGGTTCTTTTGGATGAGAACCAGTTTGTCAACTGTGAAGACTTGGTCAAACTTCTTTTTTTCTCCTTCAATTATTTCACTGAAAGAATTTTACCTGACCGCGCCTCCAGTGTGGAGTGAGGAGCCACCATGAGAACTGAAACTTTGAACCTTTAAACGATTTGCCAGTTGCATGCAACTCTCTGTGAATTCCTTCCAGCTAAATATGCCATCACTCTTTTGTTCATTAGAAGAGAATGAATTCCAGCAGCTCTGCTTTGTAAACAACTTGGCAATAAAAAACAAGTGTTCACAGTCAATGAATGAAAACCATTTTAGACAGGAAATGGCCTTCAGGTTCCAAATGCAGAGCCTGTGTTCCACTCAAGAACATGATTAGAAAAGTGTTGGCATGAGAATTGGGCCGATTTTCCTCAAACTCATTAACTGAAGAGTTTTCTGTTACTTTGAATGTGACAGGAAGAATGGAGTCCACAGTGTTTCCTTTTCATTGGTCAAGGGAGGGCTCCTCTAGGAGCTCCGTAAGTAAAATCAAAGAATCAAATTATGAGCCTTTATTTACCGCAGGGGTGGAGAACCTTTTTTCTGCCAAGGGCCACTGGGAAATTTATAGCATCACTCGGGGACCATACAAAAGTATCAGCTTAAAACGTTAGCCTGCTACATTGGGTCAAACATTTAACTCACCCTTTATGGGATGGCTGGAGCCCTGGTGGCACCACAAGGTCAGCAGTTCAAAACTACCAGCCACTCCATGGAGAGAAGGTGAGGCCTTCTCCTCCTGTAAACAGTTCCAGGCTTGGAAGCCCATAGAGGCAGTTCTACCCTGCTCTCCAGGATCACGAGGAGTCGGAATCTATGAAACGGCAGTGAGTTTGGTTTATGGAATGTGGGAGGCAGAACTGCTTCTCTTTGGTGAGGCGTGTGATGTTAGCTGGTAGTAATGATTTCCAGGGCCTTATACAGCCCTCAGGATGAACACTTCCCACTCTTGCTTTACTGGGACAAGAAAAGACATTGAAATTACCGTTGTCTAGTAAATCCTTTTTCTGAGGTCAGGGGGAAGCATAAAACTTAGAATAGATACCCTGAATTCTAATTTCAATTATTTTGCTCTTCTGCTATCTTCCCTTTGACTTTACAAGATGCGATTGCCTACCTGGATAAACCATGGTGGAACTTGACTATACCCTATTTTGATGCAAATAATGCACATCTTACATTTTTTTGTGAATCACACAGCCCCTTGCACTTAGTTTTCCATGTGTATGTTATGTGTGCATGTTATGTGTGTGCACATTATTTACATGAGGACTTTGTATAGGGCAGGGGTCCTCAAACTTTTTAAACATGGGGCCAGTTCACTGTCCCTCAGACCTGTTGGAGGGCCGGACTATAGTTTAAAAAAAACTATGAACAAATTCCTATGCACACTGCACATATCTTATTTTGAAGTAAAAAATACAAATGGGGCAAAAACACCCGGCAGGCGAGATAAATGTCCTCGGTGGACTACAGGTGACCCGTGGGCCATAGTTTGAGGATGCCTGGTATAGGGGACATAGGCTGAGTGGGAAAAACACCTTGCACTGCAAAAAATGTAGATGCAGTCAAGCATACTAAGTTGGGATTGAGCTTCCCTGTTGTTACTGTGAGCTGTCATCAAGTAGGCTTTCTGAATGATTCCTAGGATGTCACTGATTGATTGGGGAATTAGAGTGCCAGGCCTTTCTTCCTAATCCATCTTTAGTCTGGAAGTTCTGCTGAAACCTGTTCTGCATCAGAGCAGCATGCAAGCTTCCACGTTGTGCTGTATTTGAGGTGCACTGGTGGGGAATTGGACCCAGGTTTCTTGCACCACTGGCATTGAGTCAATTCTGACTCATAGCAACCCTACAGGACAGAGTAGAACTGCCCCTGTGGGTTTCTGAGACTGTAGATCTTCATGGGGGTAGAAAGCCTCCTCTTTCTCTTCCAGAGCAGCTGGTGGTTTTGAACCACTAGCCTTGTGATGAGCAGCCCAACACTTAAACCCACTATGCTAACAGGGCTCCTGGTCTTTCGCACAAAAGGCAAGAATTCTAGTACTGAACTGCCAATGCCTTAATGAGTCTCTACAGTGTATGCAAAACACTGCTTCCCTCTCACTTTATATTAAAGATTTTCTGTGAAACTTTTAGACATTCTCTTTCATCAAGTCTTCCTGATTTATGCAAATGGTACTTTGTAACTCAACGCGTTTCATAAATGAAGTCATAAACCTAAAAACCAATGAAGAGTATGTTAGAATTTTTCCAGAAGTGTTTTCTTTGTTCTTTTACCGAGAGAAAACTGGATAAAGTAAATTCTTGGTTTACAAAGTTCTGATTTATGAACCATTTGTACTGGCCCTTTAATATTATATAATGTTGCCCTCATTTTAAAACCAGCAATTGCACCAACCCCTATTCACAACAAAGTCTTCATCATAACCACCGTCACTTGCTGCCTGTGCCGCTTTTCAATCATTAAAGTGAGGCTAAGAACCGTATATACCTTCCCTGAATGACCTACAAAAATGACTTAAAGACCCTTAGGAATGGCCGGGTCTTGTTCTTATCAGGGGACTGACTGCTTGTATTCACTTTCCCCTCATAGCCGAGGAATCAGCGAGAAGTTTCCAAGTAGATCAAAGTGGCATTGTTGATCTGACTCCATTTTCATAAATTCAGACCTTTGAAGCAAGATGCTGACAATGCGTTTCAGAAGAGTATTCATCCCTGTTCCGCCCCTTGTCCGGGTGCATGGCAAGCGTTCATGGAATTTCTCAGGGTGCATTGTGGAGGAGGGCGCTCAAGGCCACAGTGCAGGAGATGACTGGAAAAGGTTGTATGACATCTGTGGCTACAACCTTTCCTTCGAAATTGTGGAACTCTTCAGTAGCTGCATTTGCTTGAGAAAACACTTACACAGTTTTCCTAAGGCATGGTTTAAATCATTTACTCAAATATGGTGCTGATCTTTCAAAGTGGATCATTTTAATATGCACACCAGGAAAAGCCCCTTGGTATTGTGAAATCGACCAAACAAAGGAGAAAGTGAAATGAGGCTGGTAGGTGTGCTGACAGCTTTCTCAGCTCGCAACTTGCAGAATCGTAAAATGCCCTGCCATTTCAAAGACTCTGTTGGTTTCTGTTATTGCTTACTTGGGGTGATTGAGCCTTTCTGTACCCCGAGATCAATCTGAGGGTAAACCCACTCTTTCTCTACTGAAAATTTCCAGGGTTTAAGTCAAAACCTCATAATGGAGTCCGAACAGCGCTTGGCAGTCAGTGGTTTTCAGTGAGTCCCTATCTTACAACCACATCTGCTGACCCAGAAGGTTTGTTGGCCTGTGGTCATTCTTCAACTGCCCCGTGGCCTACTTTATTAGTGTTCCCAGGAATGTATGAATAACATCAGCCAAATTGTCACCATCCGGAGACTCAAAGGAGTCTGCAATCTGTGTGCTGGGTTTGGGGTGGATGTGAAACTTGCCCCCCCCCAAGGCAAAAGCAAATGGCTGTGCTCCCTTCAGCAGCACATAGCCAAACGTGTCGACTGAGCAGCAGCGCCTCAGTACATTGAAGACCCCGAATATGGGAAGCCTTGCTGCTTTGCCCAAAGGAAATGACCCCAATCAAAGCAACATGTGGTATCGAACATGGAGAGTGCTTTTCTATCATACACACAAAACTTAATTTCTAATTAAAAACCAAATTTCTGGCCTGAGAAACAAAAAGATTACTATTTTTTTTAACTCTGACTGACATATCAGAGATTTTATAGTCAATCTAGCCACAGATGTCATACAACCTTTCCCAGTCATCTCCTCCACAATGCACACTGAGAAATTTCATGAACGCTTGCAAAGATTACTAGTTCACTTCCCTGGGGACAAAATAGTCAATTGAGACAGGGACCTTTTCCTGTCTTCTGCTCATAGTCAGTCTAATGAAATTAAAGATAGGAAGGCCCCACTTTGCTATTTTCCTGAAATGAACCCTTCTCCCCCCACCCCTCAAACCAAATCTCCGAATATGGTACATGTTTCTAAATTAAATTTCCACAGAACTAATGGGACATTTTGGAAAATAACAATGTTGAAAGGTCTTTTGGGGGGAGCTTTTTATTGCTCCTGCAGGTGAGTGAGGGGCTGCACAGTTTGACACTCTTGCATCATGTGTGTCTCTCTCGCTGCCAGGGCTGTTAAAATTATCAAGCATCATAACATTAAGTTAGCAAAGAATGCTAACTTTTACCCACACTACTTTAGTGTAAATATACAGACATCCCTTCGCAGGGATTCCAGCTATAGGGGTTTCAAAGATGCAGGAAGAGCCCAGAGGGCACAAGGAAAGCAGAAGTGATTTCTTACCCCAAATGCGTTAGTCTAGCACTCTCTCTGTGTTCGCTCTCCTCGAATGTACTGATTGGAAGTTCTCTTCTGTTCAGCCACCATTATACTTTGAAAGCTTATATTTCAAAGGTATAATGTGTAAGGACAACGTTAAAGAAAACACCAGATAAATCAAAGGATGGATAGGATGTGAGTGCTTCCTTTATTTCAGCTCACTGAAAGCATTTAAGGCCAGAACTTTGGTTCAAATTACTCACATCATAACATTCTAAGTTAAGAGGGCATTTAACCATAACAGTGGCTTATATTCAAGTTTCGTTCAAAACATCTTAGGAAAGCTCAATATAAAGCATTTTTAAAATTTACCTTCCAAATGAAAGTGTCTAGTATATCTAATCTGGGGGAATATAGTCAAATTCCAAGGTAGCACACTTACTTCTCTGTCTAGACCAGAGTAACGCGAAGACCCCCATTATCAAGGAATCAGCAAGAAGAGCCTCAACACAGTTATGCCTTCTCTGGAGTTACTGTGGTTTGTTTGTTGTTCTCTGCCCTCCTTGAATATAAAATCTCTGATATGTTAAAGACAGATAGGACTGACCAAGAGGAACAATTGAGTATACTTATTCACGAAATTGTCACAGTAATGGAATTAGAAAATACGGAAGCATTTCTTGAGAGGAACTACAGTGTACAAGTCCTTCAGTTTACTGACCTTAGTTTTTCATCAAGGAATCTGAATAAATCCTGATATCTGCTTCATAGTAGTAGGCAAAGATGGACAGCGTAATTAAGTAGTCCCATAGCCTGTGTTGAGAGTGCTTCTTCTCTCTAGTGCACAGAGACTGATAGCAGACAATGAGTCTTCTATCTAGCAGGTGGGACACATTTTCCAATCGGGAGGATGACTTTTGGTAATGGAGGGACAGCTGAAAAGAGTAGGATCCTCAATGAGATGGACTGACAGTGGCTGTAACAGTGAGCTCAAGCGTACTAATGTGATGGTGGCACAGGATTAACTGACACAGCAGTTCTCAACCTGTGGGTCGCGACCCCTTGGGGGTGTGTCAAACGGCCCTTTCACAGGGGTCACTCGATTCATCACAGTAGCAAAATGACAGTGATGAAGTAGCAATGACAATAATTTGATGGCTGGGGCCGTCACCACCACATGAGGAACTGTATGAAAGGGTCATGGCATGAGGAAGGTTGAGAACTACTGAACTAACATTTCATTCAGCATAGGGTCAGAACCACCTCAACAGCGCCTAGTGACAACCTGGCTCACCTTTGGAGTCTATGAATTAATTATTTTTGTTTGAGATTTTGGTATTGCAGGGGAAATTTTTGTTTAAGGTTTATATTGTACAGCCAAGTTTCAATTTCCCCCAAATGCTTTACCAAGGTGGCATTTCAGAGCAGAGATTTCCTTCTACCAAAACATTCTGTAGGACAGGCAGGGTCCAAGGAAGGCCATTTTTCCAAGTGTCATGGCTGATCCAAAAGTTTAGGAGGGAGCATTAGTGGTTCCATGGTAGACTCCTCACCTGCCATGCAGGGAACCTGGGCTTGATTCCTGGCTAATGCACCTCATGCACAGCCATCAATGGAAGTTTCTGTGTTGGTGTGATGCTAAATAGGTTTCAACAGAGCTTCCAGATTAAGATTGACTAGGAAGAAGACCTGGTGACCTTCTAGCAAAAACCCTATGGGTTTCATGGTAATTGGCGTTGCCACCAGTCAGCAGTTGACTTGACTAAAGTCAACAACAAAGTTTGGCAAGTCTCTGGTATTGTTGTTAGGTGCTATTGAGTTGGTTCTGACTCATAGCGACCCTATACACAACAGAATGAAAAGGGAACATCTGTCCATAACTGGAGAATCTGTTTCTTGGTATTAATGGTGAGCTGTCAATTTGTAGACTTATTTATGGGATTTAAAGCTGATGACCATGGATGGGCATTTACTTTCTACTACAAAACACTTGAAAAGATGCATTTATTCAATAACTCATGCAAATAACCACATAGGAAAGAAAGGTAAAATATGTTTTACATGTCACTATGTGATTTAGGGGGTCATCCAAATGATAGAGCTGAAATTTCTACATCAAGCAACAGGCTTTTAAGAAATAGTTCTATTTAGTTTTGCTCTGCTAGGTCCTGCAGATACTACAGAGGGATATGTGGGAAAGAACCTATATTCAATTTGTGATATTAATTGCTCATATTTTTTACACCTTAGTATGTGCTACAGTGTGTTCAAGTGCTTTACAGATTTTATCTGGCTTAATCCCCACCAGAGCCACAGAAGGTAGATACTAACATAAGTCCAGTGTTGTTGAAGGCACAGAGTCTCCAAGAACTTCTGAGTTCCACTGAGTGGAGGTGGTGACACTAGAATGTAAGGTCAGGAGATTTGACTACAGAAGTTCATGCATGACCATGATGCCACACTGACTCCAAAGGGCACCCATGGCCCCATGCTGACTAGGCATATGGAGGAAAGAAGAGGCATGCTTGGGTGTTATGTGGGGTTGAATATCATGCCCTCCCCACATAAATCTGCATCCTTGGAACCTCAGAATGTAACCTGATTTGAAAATACGGTCTTGGCAAATTAAGGTAAGATCATAGTACAGTGGGGTTAGCCCTGGTCTTATCTGACTGGTATCCTGATACAAAGAGGGGAAAAACAGATGGGTGCAGAGGCTGAGGTTGGAGTGATGGGTTTGCAAGCCCAGAAGCACCAAAGATTGATGGCAACAGCAGAGGCAGAGAGAAAGACTTGGAATAGCCGGTGCAAGGCCCTGCTGACACTGTGGCCCCAGACTCCTAGTCTACAGGAAACATTAGAGGAGACATTGCGGTTGTTCAAAGCCACTACTTAGTGGTCATTTGTTAGGGCAGCCAATAAAAAGGGCCCCACTTTACAATAACGTTATTTTTTTTAATCTCAGCTTTGCCCAACTTAAAAATAATTGCAGAAAAATTCATTATCTTTTCATTCCACTTTTCCACAAACTTTTTGAAGGGCCTGTCATATATATATAATATATTATATATCACATTGATGTAATATTACATCTATTCATGAATAAAAATTATATATTATGTATAAAAGACAATCTATATATTACATTTTCCACAAATGCCATGAAGCCCTCTTATGTATTTTTATATATTCTATAAGGTCTATTTCATGCTATATAATGTATTATATATTTACACATAAAATATATATATGAAGAAACTTCAAACAGCTGATGGAAAGGGAGAATTAGAAGCTAATGGAAGTTTTTCAAAGGGTTTCTGACGCCGTCTCAAATACACATGCCTGTGTGTGTGCGTGCACAATTTATTCAACTCGACTCGACTCACGGGAACCTGTCCATTTGCTTTAATGCTCTTCTGTCCCCAAGGGAACTCCTGTCCTTTGCTTTTGGAGGACCTTTGGGCTTTAAGAAAGCTTGGGCAAGATCACTGATCATGTTTTAGTCAATTTCAATGGCAGACAGCATATAAAGTTTCCGTCTTCTTTAGGCTCTACAAGTAGATGGATTTTGTGGCTTGTCATTATTTCCCAGCGACACAGGATTAAAGGCTGTTTCTTGTGTTTGTTGGCAATTTTGGGCTCTGCATTTATACTGGGGCACTATAAGCATGAAGGGACCCTGCTGTGTAGCTGGGAATTTCCGTCTGGCATGCTAGATATTATTTCAGGCAATCCCGATTTGTTAATTTTCTCGTGTTTGACTTTGGTCTTCTTCAATCCCTTTGGGCCTCTATCTTTGGATAATTATTGATGCTCCTGTTGTTTTAAGCTGCAAGCTTCCCGGCTCCATGATATCCTTTCAGAATATGCAGTTGACCATGAAAGTGACAAAGCATCCTGATTGAATATTCTTTTCTCCTGTTGCCTGTTCCCCGCAGTGTCTTGGTGGGGGGCTGAGACAAGGTTTGCTACTGACCGGGTGCCAAGCTGTTCACCACATCATGTCTGCCGAATGCACACATGGCGAGCGCTCCTGTGCGGAGCCAGGGTCGTCCTTGGATAAGCCTCTTCTCTTCCAAATCCGTTCTAGGATGACTTTCCCATTTCCTGTCCTGCCCATCACACCCTTGGAGGGAATTTGAAGTCTGGAGTGTCTTTGTTGTTAGCTTTGAGCCACTCCAAAGCCTCCCCAGGAGACGAGGATCGCTGAAGCCCATGCATAAATGGGCTTTCAAGTCCAAAACGCCTGCCAAGCTGTTGTGCTTCCTGGCTCTCTCTTGGATGTCCATCTTAACGTCATGCCTTGAGTGTCACACCCAGTGCCTGGCCTGCAGCAAGTCCTCCTGTACCATGGGCCAAACTTGCATGGAAAGCATTTCTGGAGCGCTCCCGCCTCTTCTCCTAAATTGATTTCCTTCTTCCTGTTGCAGTTCATTTCCTCTCCCCTCGAACGTCCAGACCTTTGCCAGATGTGAAGAAACTTCAGTCCCTAGAAATAAAACAAAATGGAAAAAACAAATAAGCAAACCCCGGATGAGATACAGACATCGTTTCTTGAACTAGCCGACCACAGGGTTGGAAAACCTTCGGGATCATTTCTGTCATGCATTGCATATCACGTCTTTCCAGGACGTGGACTCGGCTATCAACCCAGTTTCCATACGCCATGTCCCTGTTCTTCCTGAAGATTCGGTTAGTGTGTCTAGGGCTTATGACACAACACGAAGTGCTAATGAATAGCACAGCTCCTCTCATCACCTACTGACATGTACAAGAATGTCTACTGGCGACAGTCAGCATTCATCTGATTTGGGTGCTGACTCATTGAATCTTGTACATGAAGAAACTAGTGAACGTCGGGGGTGACCTGTGAAACCATCACTATAAAACCTGATAGAAGCCATGGTTCCCGATTTCTCCTTTTTAAGGCGATGCGTTTACAAATGGCACTGACTGTAAAAGTGTTGGTGTTCGACCTCCCTATTTCCCAGTGGTATATGGGAAACAAGCTGTGAGGAACAGAGCTGAGCCGTAGAAGAGAGGGCAGCTAGAGGAAGTAAGGGGTGGGGAGACTACTTACTTTTCTCTCGGGGTTCCATTTTTGCTACCCATGGGAGCCCAGCTGGTGAAAGTTGAAAATGTATCCCTGGATGGTGCAGTTAATGTGCTGGGCAGTTAACCCAAATGTTAGAGGTTTGAGTTCACCCAGAGGCACCTTGGAAGAAAGACCTGCCTATCTGCTTCCCAAACATCAGCCACCACAAACCCTGTGGAGCACAGTTTGACTCTAGTCCACACGGGGTCATCAGGAGTCAGTACTAACTTGGCAGCAGCTGGTGGTGTTAGGACTTAAGAGGCCAAGAGCATTTTCCTGTGGCTCTCATCATACCAAAGCAGATGCTGAAATGTTGGGAAGTTGAAGGACTCTAGTCCAAGGTCATTCATTGAACCATGTTTGCTCTCAAAACGTTAAGCCCTCTCTTCTCTTTCCTCCTAAGGGCTCTGCTTCATCTGGGCATCTCCACTGGTTTTCCTTCTCAGATTGAATTGTCCCACCAGGCGCACATCATTCTGTTTACTTGGTGCTACCCTCCAAGGAGTCCAGTGGCTCCTGCCTCTCCTCTCGTCTCTCCACTTTTTTGAGTAGCTGACCAGGATGCCTGTATGCCCGTGTCTCAGGAATCCTGGTGGAGTAGTGGTTATGAGTTGGGCTGCAATCTGCAGGGTCTGCAGTTCGAAACCACCAGCCACTGCATAGGAGAAAGATGGGGCTTTCTACTCCCGTAGATAGCTAGTCTTAGAAACTCACAGGGGCAGTTCTACCCTGTCCTATAGGGTCACTCTTAATTGGCATCAACTTGATGGCAGAAGCTTGGTTTGGTTTTATGCCTGTGTCTGCTTCAGTCTCTGCTGTATTCTTGCTGGTCTTGGTTGATATCTAAAATGAGTGAATTGCCAACTATAGGTTATTAAGACGAACCACCAAGATGGATTGCCACAGTGGCTGCAACAATGGGCTCAAACATAGGAACCATGATGAGAATGGTGTAAGACCCGGCAGCGTTTCATGGGGTCGCTATGAGTCAGAACTGACTCATCGGACTTTACAACAATAGTAATGGGAAACCCAAGCCCTGGTGGCATTTCCCTTGGGACTGGCCAGGCTCTAGTAAGCCTGCAAGTTGGCAAGGTCATGTTGCTTAGAGTGATAAGAAACAAAGCAAGGAGAGGGGCAGTGTTGAGGAGGGCAAATGTAACTCGTATTAGCTGTTTATTAACTGTGGGATGGAGAACATGATATTTGTCTGTGGCCTCAAATGGCGCCTTTGGCAATGATTTTGAATGTGAACCTACTGTCTTCTAACCATTCACATTGTAAACACAGAAGCTTTGGACCCAGACACTGGGCAAATTATCCAGATTCCTTTTCCTGAATTCCTCCCTCCAATCCTCATTTGCTCAAGCTATTCTGACAGAAGGTAGGTTTTATCACTTGCCTTCCAAATGCAAGAGAGAAGGCCATCGTCAGAAATGTCCTTCTGAGAATTCTGCCACTCTCTTCTTCCTCCTTTAGAGCCGCATGCTCAGAAAGGCCTCCCAACGTCATGTTCAACACAGAGCTTACTTTCACAACGATGACCAAGTATGCTTTCATCCGGGAATAAATAACTACATCAATATACCAATAAATGCAAATATTTATACTTAGAAAATATTTATTTTGGCACTTTCTACTCTCATGAAGTGTCACAGTCTTGGAGATCCACAGGGGCAGTTCTCTGCTCGATCGGGGGCTAGGCGTCCACAGAACCTCTAAAGTTACTATGCTGTCTCTGCCCAGCATATCATAATAGCACGTGAAAAACAAGAGGAAGAGAATCAGGCAAACAGTAAGATCAGGATTCATATTAGAAATGTACTTCCACTGAACCGTGGCTGAAGTTGATTGCAAAATATCAGCTTAAATTATGGTCTCTTTTGAACCCCAAATGGGATCCTTCAGAAGATGGTGGGAAAACAAATTGAAAGGACAAATGATCCTGCCTGGCTGGTACTTGAGACCACCAGGCTTCAATCGTGACCACCCCCCGGATGCTTCCACCTAGGATTGCGCAGTAACTGTAGACGTTCAAGGATCTTAGACACAAATGTGCTAAGTTTAAACGATGTCGTCTAAATGGGGAAGGATTGCAGATTAGATTACAATCTATTTTATGGCAGGACAGAAAAAGCCCCTCCTATGCCCACAAACATGTGTTTATTTTTCAGCTGTGTCTCCCACTCCAAGACCCCCTTCAACCTTGCTGCTGCCAGCTGCTCTGTCTAGCTGTTGAGTAAACAGTCTGTGGTTGATAAGAGAAGGGCCTGCATGTGGTTTCGGCTAGGGCAGTTCGTTGGGCTGGAGTTCCCAGCACATGAGCCTAATCCAGGAAGGCGGAAACATAAAAAGTCTCAATCTGAAGACCATTGTCTACTCTTGCATCAGGCTGGGCCTGCCTTTGTTTGATGTGTGTGTTAGCTTCCTATGGCTGCCATAACAAAATATCACAAAGGGTGTAGCTAAGAACTGAAATGTGTTGATCTGGAGGCTGGGCGTCTTGCGTTCAGGATGTCTGTCCATTGTATGGACTCCTTCCGAGGGCTCTGCAGCTTGAGAATAAACTCCATCCAAGCTTCTCTCCTGGCTTCCGATAGCTGCGGGAGTTCCTTGGCATGCCACCGCAGCTTCAGACATCCATCCTCCATCTCCCCGCTCCAAGTCTCTTTTGTGAAAAAGCCGCCACTCAGCTTGAGCTAGGACTCACACTATTCCCATATGACTTCATGCTAACCTACCTGATAGTATCTTCAAAGGCTGTATTGCCAAGCAGGGTGACATTCACGTGTACCAGGGCATGGCCGTTAAGATATCTTTTAGGGAGGCACAATTTAACACCTAGCAACCTGTAAGAACAGGGGAGATAGCTACCAGCATTTAAATGCTTACACGGAACAATTTGCATAACTTCCTTGTTAGGTAGAGTGTAAATTGCATATATTGGGGTGCTCGAGGGTGAGCACATCTCCTGTGGCAGGATTAACAAGAGATAATGCATCTGAACAGGGTCTCCAGTTCTCGCCACTTGGAAGCCTGACTCATCCACACAGTGTGACTGGGGAGGCCCTCCAGTAGCCATCGTTTTAAAGGAAGCGTTGACTGTACACCTCTGAAAGTGAAACTAGCACTCCAGAAGGAAAATTGAGCATGCAGGTAAACCCTTCGCTCCCCAAACCCTTTGTTACAGACAGGAAAGGACATGGGCTTCATTATTTTCATGTAGCTAAGAAGCAGAAATTCAACTCAAGTTTATACAAAATTTAATCCTATGATGGCTCATAACAGGCTCATTAAAATTCCCTAGGTGCTTAAGTGTACCACTGGGCAGTTTTTATTTTTTGCAATTCTGTTCATCACAAGGAGCCTTGGTGGTGTAGCAGTTATGTGTTGGGCTACTAAACCCATGGTCAACAGTTCAAAACCACCAGCCTCTCCTCAGGAGAAAGAGGAGGCTTTCTCCTCTCATGAAGAGCTAGAGAGAGTCTCGGGATCCTACAGGGGCAGTTCTACCCTGTCCTATAGGGTTGACATGAGTGGGAATCAATCTGATAGCAGTGAGTTCAGTTTGAGTTTGTTTCATTACAATCCAGAAAATACATTCGAGGGATGGGGAGAGAAAGTTTGAGAAACTGACATTTCTTCATCATGTAATATGTGCTTTTTTCTAAAAAAAAAGTCTCATATGAAATCCAACAATTTATTAAAAAAAAGGATAATGTTATGAGCAGGCAGGCTTTATCCCAGGAAGGTAGGCTGGTATTAAACAAACAAATTCACTGCCATCGAGTCATACCCACCCTGTAGGACAGGGTACAACTGCCCCTGTGAGTTTCTGAGACTGTCACTCTTTACAGGGTAGAAAGCCTCCTCTTTCTCTCTTGGAGCAGCTGGTGGTTTCAAACTGCTGATTTTGAAGTTAGCAGACCAATGCATAACCCACTATGCCACCATGGAGGGCTCCCTGTAGGTTGATATTCTACATGAAAATTAATCAGTGTAATACATTATATTAGCATGTGGTCTGTGATCAGTCCATTATATATAGAAAAAGCACTTGTCAAAACCCAACATGCAA